>NC_133104.1:17062668-17362668 GCF_022965805.1 Primulina eburnea | reverse complement strand
AACCAATACTGAATCTGATCAATCTGTACCAACTGATACTACAGTATTGTAATCCCGTCAGTCTTAACATCACAATTACACTACCAGAATTCCTAATAAATCTCAGTACAATCTATAACTTCAGTATCTGTACCTTGTAAAATGAATAACAGCATAATTCTGATAGCAATCTCAATCAAATCAACTCTAAAATTCATAACAATGCCATAACCAGTCTATTTCTAAATCTGAATTCGATTCTACAATATCTACGGTAGTAGAAACACCATATCTGAATCATATTCAATTCTAACAACATCATAAATTCAAATCTTGTCTAAACGTAATAAAACTTACGTCCAGTTGTAGCCTGCGTTGATAGGAACACAGTACCGAAGTCGGATTCCAATTCAGATAAACGATTTGCTCGTAAATCAATTTCTAAAGAAAAAGAACAAAGCTTTTCCCTAACCCTCGATTTCTTTCCCCTTTTCTGAAGATTTTGCATGCTGATATATATATATATATATATATATACATCTCACGCATTCCAAGAGACAAGTGGCGATTCGACCAAATGCATGCCGCGCGCATATGCGCGACGCTTTCCGCGCATATGCGCCCATGGCTCGGGACGCTACGCGCATATGCGCGCAGTCCGTCCGCGCATGTGCGTGCATGCCTCGGCCACCTCCGCGCATGTGCGCGAAAGGTGCTGCCAATCTCGCGCAAGACTCCACGCGCATGTGCGCCCTCTCACTTCTTGCACACACATTTCACACCTTTATCATGTGTCCTAGTCCGATCCGTTCCGTCTATAATCATCTCGATTAATTTAATAAATCATTCCGGATTAATCTCCGATTACAGTAATCATAACCAAATCATTTCAGATTACGGTAATTAAATTTCCGGGCATTACATTTCTCCCCCTCTTAGATCTGAGTTCGTCCTCGAACTCACCAATCATCAAACCACATCTATCCGAAAATCTGTATGACAGAGTTTCACATCCAAACTCATTTCACTAGCCAACTCAATCCCATATTACTGGCTATACAACACCCATATACGCCAATTGCAATCCATAACAAAGCAATACCACCTGTAGTTGCTATTCCATCTTTTTATCCCAATCAAGGACCTATTCCATCTTCGGTTTCAAATACCAATCGTCATCATCCGACATTGGTTTCCTACATCTATCCATTCTGAATTATCTTGATAACTAGTGCTGACATTCAGCACTAGAGGTCTACCAATATCTTTCACTATCTGAACTAGACACTCCGACTACCTGTCACTTTGTGAACAATCTGCCAGAGAGAGCTGATGATATAATCTACCACAAGTACACACTTAATCGTAATCATAGTCTGATATACTCTACTCGAAATCATCATTCTAGTCAATCTGACTATTTCTTTGACAGGGATCTCTGTCACCTAGTTCTGTTTGTACATCATCTTTACAAATTACTAGATATAGATTGAACAATCTATTAATCACGATCATACCATATCCCAATCTGAAGAAAATGGCGGTAATTTCATTACATCAGTCCTAGAAATGTACTTCCATTTCTATTCAGGATTATACCAAGTCGGTAATAATCTTCTGATTCCTAGCTTTCTGGCTTCTTTTGTTAGCGATCCAGACATATCAGTACCATTTTTACCAACCTTTCGGTACAAATTCTGTTATAACTGATCAAATCTGTCTATACCAACACTATTTGTTCGAGTATCATACATTCTGAAATATCTGAATGAAAACTGAATCCCCTGCGGTGCATTTCTGACACTACTTGTGACTTCAGATTCGAACTATCCGGTATAAACAATCAGTTAATAATATAAAATAATGAAGAAATACCTACCTGACATTCGGCTCTGACTACCCATATCAAAAGCTATAAATAATTCTGAAACATTCTGCAACCAAACCCATAGAAAACACAAAATCATATCGATGGTAGATTGATCTGATCAACAAAATACAGGTCTGAAAATTCTGATCACCGTTCGGGACTACTGTATTTTCCACAAACAACTCTGATACAATTGGAACTGCATAGTATCACACACTGAATAATAATTACAATAACATCAAATCAAACTCAGAATAGAAATGTCCTATGCTGATCTAGTGAGTTTAAGAAACTCATAACATAATAGATTCTGGCTGGCTGACCAATCTTCATACTGCCCAGATCAACTGCTTTATCTCATCTGCAATTAGAATATACTCCCAAACAATATAAGATGTCTCAATTACTGGTTTAACTCATAACAATACTCAGCAGATGTAAATCAACACAAGAAGAAGATAATCAGAATAAGATAATCTGCCCAAACCAGCTAATAAAGTTCTGACATCTTTGACATTATGCTAATATTTGATATTTCTGATACTGCATAGTCTGAATAAAAACCTGTATCAATAAGTGCATTCGGATCCCTACCTGATCCATTGCTGTATACCATAATCACAGTTCTCGGAATATTTAACCCAGTCTTCAAATATTCAATATAAACAATCAGATGCTGTGGATATATCCCGGAATCATAGATATAACAAGCATAATTCTTCAAAATACCCCTGAACACATAATCTGTCAATCTAGAAACAGAACTAAAATGTCTTCAAGAGAAATACACAATCAACTGGATTCTTTAGCCCATACTCTAATCTGTCAATTCTTTCAATTCTCTCTGATAGAGAACCCATCTGACATCTTATCTACGCAAACACCAGTTAACTATTATCTTACTATCATATTTTAGACTCGATTTCAGTGGATCTACTGGATACATAAGGATGCCATCTGTTCCTTTCTGTAATAATCGAGTCCTAAACCCTAAAATTTTCTAAGGACTTCTGGATCGAAAATCCTCATTTATCAACTAGATCGGGTCTAAATCTTACCATTTCTGGAACACATTCTACGATATTTCTGTACTTGTTTAGCATATACATGTCAATAATGCAATCCAAATCAGACAATTACAAGTACATCATAATCTAATCCAGTCTCATCCTCATCTAACTGTAGTATATAATATGTCACAGAAATTTCTGATATCAACATATTCCTCAACAGCCAAGGAATCAATACTACAGTATACACAGACCCAACAGATACAGCATATATTCATGCTATCCAATCACAGATACTCATAAATAATGCATTAGTACATATCCATACCTATGCATATAATCATACAAGAAATAGTACCTGTTGTGAATTCTGAGTCTGCTCTTCAGTCATTATCACCAATGACCCTGCTCTTTAAGATCTTCGAGAACCCTTCTGGGGACAAACCTTAGCAAAGTGTCCCGTTTGCTTACACACATTACATTTACCAAGCACTCCTTTACATTGTTCTGTGGAATGTCGCCCTCCACACGTCCTACAATACACTCCGGTATAGCTCGGACTAGGACTGCTGGAACTAGAGGAATCACTTCCTAACTTCTTGAACTGTTTCTTTTGAATCTTCAATGGTTCTTTCTTCCTATCACTGCTGCTGCCAATCTCAACTCTAGAAGGCAGTGGCTGTGGATTTGATGTTGGAAGATCATATAAGACTCCCTGTTGTCCTGTCAGAACCGTTTCTGCTCTTTTGGCCTTGTTCAAGGTATCAGCAAAACTACTCGATGGCTTCACATTCACCAATGTACGTATTTCTGGATTTAATCCCTGAATGAACTGACTAGATATAGCATGATCATTTCTAGCTATAAAAGGGGCAAACCGTAACAAGGTGAAGAACTGTGCCAAATACTCATCGATACTCATCTGTCCTTGTCTTAGGTTCGTGAACTCTGCACTTCTGTCCTCTCTATATGATACGGGGAAGAATCTTTGGTAGAACTCAACCTTGAAGATCTTCCATGTAATCACTGAACGACTCTGCTCTAAAGCTCCTTTGGTGAGTAACCACCATCTTCTTGCAGTCTCATGCAATTGGTTCTCAACAAGCCTAATTCTACACGCATCTGTGAAATTTAGGAATTCAAATAACATTTCTGTCTCCTCAAGCCACTTCTCACAATCTGCTGACGTCTCATTTCCCTTCAGAACCGGCGGCTGAAACGACTGGAACCTCTGTACCTGTGTTTCCATCTGAATTTCTGACACATCTATCTGAGGTTCTGACCTACCTGTCTGATCATATGAAGTACTGCCTCTTTCTGGAATTCTTCTGGGCGGTACATCTGATTACCAAACACATTAGAAATCTAGTACTACAAATCTGTACCAATCTTTCTCTGATCATGATCATCTTACTGCTGATCATGAATCCGATCTGATTCATATTCAAGAATACATAATACCAATTCAAATCATATAATCAGGTAAACATGTATCTTTAAGCAGTAACACATAGTCTCATGCTAGCACACAATGTCAGTCAACATTAAAATCAATCTCATGCTAGCACACACATGCAAGGAAAGAAAATTCATCTACCCCGCTCATTCTCTTCTATCTTAATCTAAGTCAGTCTAAAAGATCTATCAATTCTGACTATCTCAATCTAAAAGACGAAAAGATCTATCGCTAAAAGATCTATAGCTAACAGATCAAATCTCTAAAGGAACTAACTTCTACGATATCCATCGCTAAGGAATCTATAGCTCTGAAAGAACTAACCTCGCTCTGATACCACCTGTTGTGGGGACCCGGACGCTAATCATCTTTGGGATTTAATTATCAATTAAGATAAAACAAGGTCTAAAAATTTTTCGTTTTAAGATATAACTGCGGAAGGTAATGGAATCTAAATACTATACATGTCTGTATAAAATACATTTCAGTATTAAAGTACAACAAGCTAATTTAAGGTTCAACTACTAAAGTCCAGTAATAAAACCAAGTCTACTGTAAGTCCGGAATCACCACGCTAAACTCGTCTTCTCTCATCATCATCTTGACCCCGAACCAGCCCCTCCTGTTGTCATGCACACATACAAAACAAGACAACAGCCGGATAACTCCAGTGAGAAATAAATCCCAGTATAAAACATGGTAAACATGTATATACATAAAATAGTTCATGAAACATGCTGTCATGAATAAAATCAAAACATTAGATTTCATAAGCTATGAAATCTAATCACCACAAGCATGCCCTTCAAATCAGCTAAACATGCATATAACCAATCTAAATCATAAAAACATGCTAGCACAACTGGAAGCAATAACGATGGGTCCCATGATCTAGGAGCCACATCTATATAAGCATGCAGTCCTAATCAAACCATGTCTAGACTCGACTCGATCTGTAACTCTAGGGATCCCGGGGTGAATAAGACGTCACTGGCTGTCACCTACCCTACCAATCGAGGTGCTGTACGTCTTATTCCTAGACTTCGGCCTGATCTGTATCCACATCTACAAAGGGGCGGTGATCTTCCCCATAGCAGAGATATCGCCGAACGTCTAGAGTCTGCCTGATCTCCAGAATGTCCTATCTTAATGCAAGAATAACAATGTATAATCATAGCATAATCATATAAAACATAACAAAAGTAAAGTATGTGACTTAGTGGTCAACTCAACGCGATCTCAATTGAGTTGTTCTTCCCGAATATCACATGAATTATACCTTTATCTTACCCGTCTGAGGAAGACGAAATCTCGAAGTCCAGTCTGTCCATAATCAATCTGAAATGACAAGAATAAATACGCTGTATCAATGTGTAACCCAAAACACAATCTGTTATGATCAATACCCAATTCAGTACAAAATCTGATCACATCAACAATATCACGAGATAACAGAAACCAATACTGAATCTGATCAATCTGTACCAACTGATACTACAGTATTGTAATCCCGTCAGTCTTAACATCACAATTACACTACAAGAATTCCTAATAAATCTCAGTACAATCTATAACTTCAGTATCTGTACCTTGTAAAATGAATAACAGCATAATTCTGATAGCAATCTCAATCAAATCAACTCTAAAATTCATAACAATGCCATAACCAGTCTATTTCTAAATCTGACTTCGATTCTACAATATCTACGGTAGTAGAAACACCATATCTGAATCATATTCAATTCTAACAACATCATAAATTCAAATCTTGTCTAAACGTAATAAAACTTACGTCCAGTTGTAGCCTGCGTTGATAGGAACACAGTACCGAAGTCGGATTCCAATTCAGATAAACGATTTGCTCGTAAATCAATTTCTAAAGAAAAAGAACAAAGCTTTTCCCTAACCCTCGATTTCTTTCCCCTTTTCTGAAGATTTTGCATGCTGATATATATATATATACATCTCACGCATTCCAAGAGACAAGTGGCGATTCGACCAAATGCATGCCGCGCGCATATGCGCGACGCTTTCCGCGCATATGCGCCCATGGCTCGGGACGCTACGCGCATATGCGCACAGTCCGTCCGCGCATGTGTGCGCATGCCTCGGCCACCTCCGCGCATGTGCGCGACTTCATCCGCGCATGTGCGCGAAAGGTGCTGCCAATCTTGCGCAAGACTCCACGCGCATGTGCGCCCTCTCACTTCTTGCACACACATTTCACACCTTTATCATGTGTCCTAGTCCGATCCGTTCCGTCTATAATCATCTCGATTAATTTAATAAATCATTCCGGATTAATCTCCGATTACAGTAATCATATCCAAATCATTTCAGATTACGGTAATTAAATTTCCGGGCATTACACAGGGCCCCCTCAATAATATGAGCCGAGCCCCGAGTACGGGTAGCGTTCATCATGCATCCATTGTCGATGGAAGACAAGGAAATTATAAACAAATTTATAATTCCCCTTTTCGGACTTGATATTAATTTTGAATCTTATTCAAAATGAGGGTTTTTAATTTTGAAAGGTCTCATCATTAATTTTATTTTGAAAGCTCGCCATGTTGGATCGTATGTTTGCCGGATTCATGCAACTTTGTTATTATCATAATAATAACGCACATACTCATTATTTATAACATATCATGCATATATTATAAATAGAAAACAGTACAAGGATGATCAATTGCCCCAAAACTAATGGCCCGTGTGAGCTAAACACGGGCCTAGGTCCAATCCTAGGGTAAATGCAAGGGATGCAATGCAACTACATTATTACATTAGCATCCAATATTACATGTCTTCGATCTTCATAATCACCAAGGCCACCATCTTCCAATCTTGATCTTCCACTATTCTAATATTTACAATTAAATATCCATGGCACATAGGGATACATCTCATGGGGTGGGAACGGGCCATAAACCAAGCCCACTTTAAATTGATAATTATTACAATCATTCAACACAAATATCCTAGCATACACCTAGCAAATTGGGCTTGGGCTTTTGATCATCCTTCATGCATAATATCACATATCATACACCATCAATTAATTATCACTATAATTAATTGATCCAATAGTATATATCTTGATCCAATCACTAACCGCCACAATTATAAATTAAATTAACAAAGTATACAAACACCTTTGTCTACTTTCAAATTAATTTATTTATAATCGAATTTCTTGTAAATCACAATTTACTATAAATAATTAAAGTCCAACTTCAATTATTTATTTTATGAGAAAATATGTGCAACAATAGTAAATTTAAACTTAAGGGCCCAAAAACCATTTTTCACCAAAAATATTTTGGCCCATTTAAATTTCACAAATTATGTTGTCCATCCAATGGCCCAACATCTCAAGGCCCATGACACTAAGATTCTCCAAAACACTTTTGGAAACCCTAGCCGTCATCGCCGTCGCCGGAGCTCCGTCGCCGGATTCCGGCAACAAAAAAATTTTTTTTTTATTTAAAAACTGCACTTTTTCGGGGGCTGCCCTTTGCTGCCCGAAATTTCTGGGCAGCTCGGGCAGCCCTCGGGCAGCAACATGCTGCCCGAAAAAATATTTTTTTTTTTGTTTTGATTCCAAAAATTTTCGGCCTTATGGATTTTCATGCACAAAAATTCTCAAGCGGTTAGAAATCGATCTCAACATAATATTATTGTATTATGCTACACAAAATGGTAACCATAGCTCTTGATACCACTTGTTAGGAACGATTTATGGAGCCCGAAAACAAGCAACGGAAGCATAAAAATTTAAAAATTTTCGGCCCCTATACATTTGTGTAGCAAAAATACAATAAACACCAAGAACTCATTCATAGGGTGTTAGAAAGTGATTTACCTATCAACCTCACAAGATTGATGAATGGCACCAACTTTGTTGTAAACAACAAAGCTCTTCTTTGGTAGGCAAATCTACAAGCTCCTCCTTCTTTCCTTCAAGAAATAAGGCCCACCACTAGCAAGGCAAACCCCCTCAAGTTTTGCACTAGAAAAACTTAAGGATTTTTCAAAGAGAAGATTTTATTCTCCAAGAAATGAAGAACAAAAATGGAAGAAAAATGGGAGAGAAAATGGAAGGGAAATTTCGGCCAAGTGAGGGAATGGGAGTGTGTGGGAGACTAGCCTTGGTTTTGTGAAAAGTTGTCTCTCAAAAATTGCATGCCTTTGAATTTTTTAATAAAAAGTAATCCACACCTCTTCACCTCCCAAGCATGCAAACCCTAGCATGTCTCACATATATCATATGGTTTCTAACACATTAAAAACCATGGACTAAATTTTTAATTATCTCAAACACATTTGAGATTAATTAAATATTACTTGAATTTATTCAAGTCCCACTAGTTAAATAATTATTTTAATAGAGCTTTACAAGACTCAATATAATTTAATTAATTCAACACTTGAATTATTTAATTATTTAGACTCTACTAGGTCCACTAGTGTTTAATTAATTCAACACTTGAATTAATTTAATTTAGTCCTCAATAATGTTTATGAAAATCACAATTTTCAACTACATTATTTACTTGGCCAAATTTTAATCTAAGGAACACTTCCATAAATTAAAATTTATATTTCTCTCATAGAAGTCATACTTCTATTTTTCTTTACGCTTATAAACACATTTATAAGCCGTTCAACACATTGAACTATTTTACTTCTCATCGAGATTTACAAAGCTAATACTTGAGTGGCTCTCAATGGTTCATTGATACAACTAGCCGTGGGTTCACATCTCTATGTGATTCAGACTAAACATGTCCTTATTCGAGCATACCCCAATTGCTCCATTCTTACTTATCAACTCCTTGATAGTAAGAACGTCAGAACTCAAGTCTGATAGTACCCAACCAGCCACGTTAAATGCCTAGCAGCATCGCTTACGTGATTCCCTAGGTATCACATGATAGTGCCTGCAAGAACCATTCATTTATGGTTAGCGTACAGTAAGGTCCCTTCAACTCATATATCCCGACCGATTCGACAACTATTGGTTTATCGAGAGTTGTCAATGAATCGATACTATGTGTCATGTTGTGGTTGCACCGATGGTGTAATCTATGAAACCTCTTTCATAATTACCACCATACTCTGATCAGAGATTTCAACCCACACATACATGAAAAACACATAGGATATCCATACCCGTAGGTAAGCGGTGAATCCCCGGCTACAATGCATCGACTCCTATATGCTTCGCCGTAACACCCAACCTTGCCACCTGACGACTCCACAAGAGTCGGTAAACAAGTCAAAGTGAAACGCTAGCACATAGAGTCTCAATGTTGTCCCGGGTCATAAGGACTAATGGTGTACAACCATAAACTAGGACGTTTCCACTCGATAAGTGAGAACCACTTGGAAAGTCCTTTATAGAGGGTTGTTCAGTGCACTCTACCAGGAGCACCTATCTGCATGCTCGGACATCACAATGTCCCCTACCAATGAAACATGGTGCTCACATCGCAGATACTAGTCTCTAACTCGAGCGGCCTATATCCTTCTTAGTGGCGGCTGAATCGACTAAGAACAGTTTAGAATATACAGTATTACAAATATGAGTTTCATGATACTCATCATATGAGCATCTCATATTCTTTCTACTATTTGTATATTCAAGGACTTTATCTATGCAACTCGCATGGGTATAAAGATAAAGATGCGCCAAATTAATAAATTCAAATATTATTAAAAATAAAGATCGTTTATACAAAGAGTTTCATCGTGAACAGTTGGCCAACACTTGGCTCGACGTGCACCTACTCTAACAACTTCGTGAGAGGCTTGAGAGCCGAGATCAGGAGAGATGTCAGAATGTCTAAGGCCGCAACGTACAAGGAGATCGTGGAGAAAGCTCTTTTAGCGGAACATGATGAGAAAGAGATTGAGAAGGAAAGACAATTGAGAAGGCAAAAGCTTCAATCAAAAGAATCAAGCTTCGAGTCAGAGTTTTAAAGGGGGATACAAAGGCAAAGGAAAAGAAGAACATCGAGGTAAAGCTCCTGCAGTTCAGTCTGAGACGAATAGGCCTTTATGTTCCAAATGCAACAAGCCCCACAAGGGTGAATGTCTCGTAGGGACCAACAAATGTTACAGATGTGGAGGTGCAGGTCACATTGCCATCAACTGCACCCAATCTTCAGGCCGAGGACGAGTCCAAGGGCGCATCTTCTCTTTGACTAAGGAGGGTGTTAATCCTGATACCTCGGTTATATCAGGTATTATTCAGATTTCAGGAAATGTAGCCCTTACTTTAATTGATACTGGAGCTACACATTCTTTTATGTCTGAAATTTTCATAAGATCGTTAGGTATTGCACCTATATTTGAACCTCTCCAGTTTACTATTATGCTTCTCTCGGGAGATGTGATTTGCCCAACAAGTGTGATTAGAGCTTGTCATATTCAAGTGAATGAGAGAATTTTGTTTGCTGATTTTATTGTCATTCCTATGATTGAGTTTGATGTGATCTTGGGTATGGATTGGCTATCATCGTATCGTGCAGTGATAGATTGTGTTGAGAAGACGGTGCGATTTCCAACAGAAGAAGGTGACAACAATGTCTTCAAGGGTTCAGGTACTTCGCTTGGCACTTCTTTTATTTCTTGCTTGAAGGTGAATAAGATTTTGGTTAAGGGTTGTCATGGATTTCTGGCGTCAGTGATGGATGTGAGTAAGGAATATAATGTGGATGTGAATGATATTGATGTTGTTCGAGAGTATTCGGATGTCTTTGCCGATGATGTGCCGGGGTTGCCACCCAATAGAGAAGTCGAGTTTGTCATTGATGTTGTACCTGGTACTGCTCCTATTTCTAAAGCCCCTTATCGAATGGCACCGACTGAAATGAAAGAATTAAAGAACCAATTGCAAGAACTGTTAGATAAGGGCTTTATTCGACCGAGTTCCTCACCTTGGGGAGCACCCGTATTGTTTGTGAAAAAGAAAGATGGGTCACTACGTTTGTGTATTGACTACCGAGAGATCAACAAAGTTACAATTAAGAACAAGTATCCTTTGCCCCGAATTGATGATCTTTTTGACCAGTTGCAAGGGGCAACAATATTTTCCAAGATTGATTTGCGGTCGGGTTATCACCAATTGAAAGTGAAAGAAGACGACATACCTAAGACTGCTTTTCGAACTAGGTATGGTCATTATGAATTTTTGGTTATGTCTTCCGGGTTAACGAATGCACCGTCAGTTTTTATGGATCTTATGAATCAAGTCTTCAAGTCTTATTTGGACAGTTTTGTCATTGTATTTATTGATGATATTTTGGTTTATTCGAAGACTCGAGAACTTCATCGAGAACATTTGAGAACTGTGCTGCAGCAATTGAGGGATAATCAGTTATATGCTAAGTTAAAGAAGTGCGAGTTTTGGTTGGACCAAGTGACTTTTCTAGGCCATATCATTTCTAAAGATGGAATTACCGTGGATCCAACAAAGATAGAATCAGTGAAGAAGTGGCCTATTCCTATGACATTGGCTGAGGTACGAAGTTTTCTTGGTTTAGCAGGTTACTATCGTCGTTTCATCGTTGATTTCTCAAAGATAGCCCTGCCGTTGACCACATTGAAAAGGAAGACAGTTAAATTTGAATGGACAAATGAGTGTCAACAAAGTTTTCAAGAGTTGAAGGATAAATTGACATCGGCTCCAGTGTTGTCACTTCCTGAAGGAGTTGAAGACTTTGTAGTGTTCACTGATGCTTCTAAGAAAGGACTTGGTGCTGTATTGATGCAGCGTGGTAAGGTAATTGCTTATGCTTCCCGTCAGCTGAAGGATTATGAAAAGAATTATCCGACTCACGATCTTGAGTTGGCAGCTGTGGTATTCTCTTTGAAGATATGGCGGCATTATTTGTATGGAGTAAAGTGTGAGATATTCTCAGATCATAAAAGCCTTAAATATCTGTTTACTCAGAAGGAATTGAACATGCGTCAGAGGAGATGGTTGGAACTTGTTAAGGATTATGATTGCACTATCAGTTACCACCCTGGGAAAGCGAATGTAGTTGCAGATGCACTGAGTCGGAAATCAGGAGTTGTGTTGAGTTCTATGATTCAAAAACCTTTATTGTTGGACTTGCAAAGGAATGAGATCGCCTTGGTCGAGAAAGGTACGATAGCTCGACTTTCAGCTTTGGTGATTCGCCCTACTTTGAATGACAGGATTAAAGTTGGACAACAGCATGATAAGAAATTGTTGGAAATGAGATCTAAGGCTGAGCAAAAAGGAAATTTTGAGTTTGGTTTAAATAGTGATGGGTTGATGACCTTCAGAGGTCGAATATGTGTTCCTATCGGTGATGATATTCGACGAGATATTTTGATTGAGGCGCATACCGCACCATATTCGATTCATCCAGGTAATACCAAGATGTACCAAGATCTTCGTCGACTTTTCTGGTGGCCAGGTATGAAGAAGGATATTGCGTTGTGTATTTCTGAATGCCTAACATGTCAGCAGGTTAAGATTGAGCACCAAAGACCTGCAGGATTGTTGCAGTCATTGCCGATACCTCAGTGGAAATGGGAACATATCACAATGGACTTTGTTGTCGGACTTCCAAGGACGCAGAAAGGTTATAATTCGATTTGGGTCATTGTTGATCGTTTGACCAAGTCATCGCATTTTCTTCCTGTCAAGACTACTTATTCGATGAATCAGTATGCCGATGCTTATGTTCAAGAGATTGTTAGACTTCATGGGATACCAGTGTCAATTGTTTCTGATCGTGATCCAAGATTTACATCTGAATTCTGGAAGAGTTTACATAGAGCTTTGGGTACAAAGTTGGCCTTCAGTACGGCTTATCATCCTCAGAGCGACGGACAATCAGAACGAGTTATTCAGATTCTTGAGGACATGTTAAGAGCTTGCATTGTTGATTTTCCTGGAAGTTGGGATTTGAAGCTGCCTCTTGTGGAATTCACATATAATAACAGCTATCAATCTTCGATTGGCATGGCACCTTATGAAGCTTTGTATGGGAGAAAGTGTCGTTCACCTTTGTTTTGGGATCAAGTAGGTGAAAGAAAGATGTTAGGACCAGAGTTGGTTCAACAAATGGTTGATGTTGTAGCATTGATTCGAGAAAGAATGAAAACTGCGCAATCTCGACAGAAAAGCTATGCGGATGTTCGAAGAAGACCTTTGGCTTTCGAGGTAGGTGATCACGTGTTTGTTAAGATAGCTCCTCTCAAGGGAGTTATGAGATTTGGGAAGAAAGGGAAGTTGAGTCCTCGTTTTATTGGACCTTTCGAGATTATTGATAGGATTGGTGAGCGAGCTTATCGATTGGCTTTGCCTCCGGATTTGGATAAAGTACATAATGTATTTCATGTCTCAATGCTTCGTAAATATGTGTCGAATCCAATTCATGTACTTCGTCACGAACCACTAGACTTAATGCCAAATTTGAGTTATCATGAACGGCCGGTGCAAATATTGGATCGAAAGGTTAAAGTGCTTAGAAACAAAGAAATTGGGATAGTGAAGGTGTTATGGAGTAATCATATCATTGAAGAAGCAACATGGGAACCCGAGGAAGAAATGAAGCAACGTTATCCTGAATTGTTTATGTCTTGAGGTAAATTTCGGGGACGAAATTTTTATAAGGGGAGGAGAATTGTAATAGCCGATCATTCATTTCTTTTATTATGAATTACGGTATTTTATGGTGATGGTTTATGGCTTTACATTATGATATGAATGGTAATGAATGTTATAGAATGGAATAGATATGAATGGGTAGAATAGAAGGTTGAATTTGAGTTAAATAGGTAATGGAAGTGCTTTAACGGTATGAAAATGTGGCAGTAGTTGTGATTTTTAGCATAATGTTCCGTATATTGATCCAATTGATGTGAGGCTACTTTCATTAGAAAGATAAGACATAAGGCTATAACTTTGACGTTTTGCGTTTTGTTCAAATCATTGTGGAAGATAGGCCAAAAGCGCCCCGAAGTGTGTCGTGCGTTTCGTCGTTCCTCCAGTGACACATGTTGGGAGATTTAGCATAACTTTTTACTCAGATCTCCAAATGACCTGAAACCAGTGGGTACTATCAGACTTGAGTTCTGACGTTCTCGTTATCAAGGAGTTGATAATTAAGAATGGAGCAATTGGGGTATGCTCATATAAGGACATGTTTAGTCCGAATCACATGGAGATATGAACCCACGGCTAGTTGTATCAATGAACCATTGAGGGCCACACAAGTACTGGCTTTCTAGATCCCGTTGAGAAGTAAAACTGTTTAATGTGTTGAACGGCTTGTAAATGAGTTTATAAGCATAAATAAAATAGAATTATGACTTCTATGATAGAAATGTGACTTTTAATTTATGGAAGTGTTCCTAGATTAAAAGTTGGCCAAATAAATAATGTATAAGAAAATTGTGATTTTCATAAACATTATTATGGACTAAATTAAATTAATTCAAGTGTTGAATTAATTAAACACTAGTGGACCTAGTAGAGTCCAAATAATTAAAATAATTATTCAACTAGTGACTTGAGTAATGTTTAATTAGTCTCAAATATGTTTGAGATAATTAAAAATAAGTCCATGAATTTTTAATTGTTAAAAATCAAATAAGACTTGCATGCATGGGAAGTGAAGAGTTGGGAGACAACTTTCTCAATATTCAAGACATGTGTCACACATGCCAACAACAACTTTTTATACTACCAAGGCTAGTCTCCCTTCCCCCCCATTCAAGCTTGAAGTGGCCGAAACCTACACACATTATTCTCCAAGTTTTCTCTCATTTTTCTTCTTCAAGAGTTGAGGAAAGAAATCACTTCTCAAAGAAAAATGCTTTAATTTTTCTAGTGCAAAATTAGAGTGGATCTAGCTTGTTGGTGGTTGGCTTAATATTTGAGCAAGGTGGGCTCAAAGGGAAGCTTGTAGAAGGTCAACCTTTCAAGATCCAAGTTGTTTACATCTTGGTTGGAGCCATCATCAACCTCAAGAGGTTGATAGGTAACGATTTCTCAACACACTATGTATGACATTTTTGTGTTTTTGTATATGCAACACCTAGTACTAGAGGTGGCCGAAATTTTCCATGTGTTTTTCGAAAATTTTGTTGCTTCCGTTGCGTTTTCGGTCCCTTAAAATCGATCCCTTTCAAGTGGTATCAGAGCTAAGGGTACTAGTTTTTGTGTAGCATATACATAATATTATATTGAGGGCGATTTCTAACCGATTGAGATGAAAATTTGCAACAAATATCAAGGCTTTTGTGGGGATATTTCGGGCAGCATGTTGCTGCCCGTGTCGGGCAGCTCGGGATGCCCGAGGGGCTGCCCGTTTCGGGCAGCAAGGGCAGCCCGAGAGGCTGCCCGAACAGCCCCTAGTTTAATAAAAAAAATATTTTTGTTGCCGGAATCCGGCGACGGAGCTCCGGCGACGGCGATGACGAGGAGAATTTCTAAAAGTGTTTTGGATTATCAAGGTGTCATGGGCCTTGAGTTGTTGGGCCATTGGATGGCTAACATATTTGTCAATTTTAAAATGGCCAAAATGTTTTTGGTGAAAAATAAGTTTTTGGGCCCTTAAGTTTAAAATTACAAAAGTTGCAAATTTTTCTCATAAAATAAATAATTGAAGTTAGACTTTAATTATTTATAGTAAATTGTGATTTATAAGAAATTCGGTTATAAATAAATTAATTGGAAAGTAGACAAAGGTGTTTGTATACTTTGTTAATTTAGTTTATAATCGTTACGGTTAGTGATTGGATCGAGATATATAATATTGGACAATTAATTATTGTGATAATTAATTGATGGTGTATGATATGTGATATTATGCATGAAGGATGATCAAAAGACCAAGCGCAATTTGCTAGGTGTATTGTGGGGACCCGGACGTTAATTCATTCCTTAATCGTCTTTAGGAATAAATAATCAAATATAATAAACAGGGTCTAAATTTTTTTTTTTAAATGCAAAGCGGAAACGTAATGTAATTAAATTCAAATTAAATATTATACATAATCTAACAATTATTGTATGATCTACATAGTCCAACTAGGTTCAACTACAAGTCCGTGCTGAATCCTACGTTGCTTCAAAGCCCGGATCTCCACGCTATCTAGTCCAGTCTCGTTCTCGTCCTGACCCCGCTTCTATCCCACCTGTTGCCATGCACACATACAAACAAGACACCAGCCGGATAACTCCAGTGAGATATAAATATCCCAGTATAAATCTTGTATACATGCTATCATATAAACAATATAAAAGCTTATATCAAAAATCATATTATATATCAAAATCATGATATCAATCCATAACAAGAATAATCATATTCTATACATGTACCCTAATCCGGAACATAATTCAATATCCAGAATAAATTCTATTCTAAGCATGTACCAATATCAGGAACATACTCAATATCAAGAATAACTCCTATTCTAAACATGTACCAATATCAGGTTTATAATTGTCACTCAAACTCGTGACTCCACGTTTTAGACTAGACTCAATCCTAGCCTAGGGATCCCGGTTTCCAGATGTGGTATTCCTATATCGACAAACAATAATAGAAAAGACTCCAGTTCTATCCACGTCGATATAACCAAACATCCAGTGTCCTGACCTAACCGTCATGGACTGTGGTCCTATCACCAATATCATGTCCTGTGACAAAGTCCAATGGGCCAGTGACGAGTCCTCACTATCCGGCCCTTCTGTCACAAGATGAAATGTCTACGACTAAGCATATCCGCCTAGGACTCAAGATATACATGGTCTATAAATCCATAGACCAAAAATATCAATCGTATTCAATTGCAAATAACAATGCAATAAAATAAAGTATGTGATTTAGGGAAACTCGAGTCAAACCTCACTCGAGTTGTGCAATCCCAACTCAACATTAATTTATACCTTTATCTTCTCGCTCAGAAGAAGAAGAAGAAGTCCCGACTCTATCTCGGTCCATTCTTAATCTGGTAATAACAATACCGAACAGATATAATATCAATATACAACTCAATTCAATACCTGTTCTGATCAATACTCAAATCAAAACACATAATCTGATCAATATCGAATCAAGATGCAATCTAAATCAATACCGAATCTGATCAATATCAATTAACTGATGTTTCGACGGCATAACAATACAATCTCGATAACCCCGTCAATCAAAACATCACAGATATAATACCAGAACTCATAATTCATATCGATGCCAGTCATAATCTCAATAACAACACAGTTATGATATGAATTCTCAGTCAAATCGAATCCAAAAATCATAACAATTCCATAATCAGTCTGTTTCTCAATCTGACTTCGATTCTATGATGTCTAACATGACAAGAACATCATATATGAATCCTATTCAATTCTGACAATAGTATAATTTCAAAATATGTCACAACGTAGCAAAACTTACATCCAGTTATATCCTACGTTGATAGGAACACGGTACAGAAGTCGGATTCAAAATCAGACGGGCGGATTGAAGTAAAAAGGCTTCCCTCGGTTTTCTTCTTACAATGCTGAATAAACGTTTGTATGTATATATATATATATATACACATCGCACCTCACAAGACAAGTGGCAAGTTTACGTTCTGCATGACTGGCGCATATGCGCGCCCAAAATCCGCGCATATGCGCCGGAAGTACGGTCCGGGCTACTGGACTACTCGCGCATATGCGCACAAATCGTCGCGCATATGCGCGAGACCTACTGCCTCGTGCCATCGATCACCCGCACATATGCGCGTCCATCTCGGCGCATATGCGCCCAAGGTTCTGGACCTCCCACGCATGTGCGCGCTTACACTCGCGCATGTGCGCGAACTTCTCTGGACTCACTGTTGGACATTCGCATGGCTCGCGCATATGCGCGCACACTTTCCGCGCATATGCGTGAGACCTTCGGGTCACGCACACCCAGCCCTTCGATTTCGATTTTCTTTCGTCTTTCCCGGTCCGATCCGTTCCATTTATAATTACCTTGATTAATAATAAATCATTTCAGATAAATCTCATATTACAGTAACTATACTCAAATCATTTTAGATTACGGTAATCACTTTCTCGGGCCTTACATTTCTCCCCCTCTAAGATATGATTTCGTCCTCGAAATCACAAGCAATTCACTCGTGTAATATGGATAATCATATCATATCTCAAATCAGATATAAGAAGGAGACATACCGAAACGACAATAATCTCATATCAACGAAATCACTCGTGATAAAATTAATTTCAGAACAATGGCTACACAACATACGTATCTACCCATCAACAACTCATAACAATCAATATCCCGGTCAGAGATATATCTTCTGAATCAGTTTCATTTTTCTTATCAGCTTTCTGTTTCCATTAATTCCAATCTCAGGCATTACTGCAATATCATTCCTCATTCAAAGGAAATCCGCAGTTCTCACTGTACAATACCTTTACTAATGCTATTTCGATACTCATCTAATAGCTATTATCGTACAATAATTCAAAAGTGACAATGATTCATGTCAACTAGTGCTATAATTCAGCACTACATTTTCTAGATATCCTCCAGTATCAGGATAGTTCACTCTGACTATCCGTCAATCTATAAATCATAGATGAAAAATCATGTTATACACTCAGCCAAAAGTATAAAATCAAGCGAAAATCACAGTCTGATAAAGTCAACTTTGGCATTTTATACAATCTGACCCCCGTTTCTGACATACCTCTCAGTCGTCGGGTCCTATTTGTACGTCATCCTGTACAATATAACCTATACAGATTTGAACAATCGTTCAATCATAACCACTATCTTGGCCAGATTGCAGTATTGTCATCACACAATCCATAGAAATGTACACCCATTTCTATTTAGAAATCGATAATCAAGATAATCAATCTCTTGGTTTCTATCTTTCTGTCTTTATTTGTCAGCGATTTAGACATTTCAATACAAATTCTGACATAACTGATTTCATCTGTTTATATCAAAACTGTCTATTCGAATTATCACACATTTCCTGTTACCAGAATAATACTGAATCTACTACTGTGTGCATCTGGCAATACCTTTCATTGCAAATTCGACTATCTGACACAAACGAATCAGCTAATAATATCAATTAAAGAAAAATACCTACCTGGTATTCAGTTCTGACTATCAAAATCAAGTTCTGAACAGTCTGATCAAACTGCTGAATCGCTGAATTTTCAAAACCAGTTCTGACTCGACTGAACTGTATATAAGCTTAACGGTTCATAAAAATCGGTATCAAACACGGACTCAGAATGATAACAATATCGGCCCAGATTCAAAATATCAATACGCAATACTGATCTAATAACTGCATAAGATGCAATCTCTGACATTTCTGACATCTCTGAAATTCTGCTATATTCAATGTCGTTCTCAGCTACTGATCACGGTTCTACTGTGCTATAATCAATCAGTATACTATCTTCAGATATTACAGACTCTGAATACAATCTGTTGCAATCGAGATTCATATCCGAACAATTCTGTATACAACACTCTCAGTACCCAGAATATTCAATACAAATTTCCACTGTTCGCTTCAATCAATCATACGCTACGAATATATCAAAATCTTATAGATAAACCGAGCATAAAATCATCAGAACACTTCTAAGCACAGGATTTATCAACCCATAAACGGAACTGAAGTACTTTACAGAGAAACATATAATCAAATGTAACTCTAACTCTTTAGGCAATACATATTTCAACTGATATCTCAATTCTCTCAATTCAATCAGTATCAGTCTATAAGAAATTCTAAAATGCAACCAATACCTGGAATCACATCAAGGCTGAAATCATTCTCCCAGCTACAGGACAATCCTGAAATCTCATCTGAAAGACTATAGAAAACTTCCTGCTACCAGTGAATCAATCCCTGATAGGCTCAACTTCAGTAATTAACTGGATATATACGGAATTTCTCCATTCCTTTCGATAATCATCGAATCATACGTAATACGTTCATCAAGGAATTCAAAATCTAGAATCCTTACCGTATCATTTATTCTTTGACCATGTCAGGTACGAATCTTACCATCTCCTAGAAAGAATCTAAAATAGCTCCGTACTTGTTCGATATATCAATATCCATCACGCAGTCATCATCAGACAATACGAGTACAAGCTAGTCTAATTCAATCTCATTTTCAACTTACTGCAGTATACAATATATTACAGAATATCACTGATATCAAATTCTTTCCCCAAAAAGGTAAGAAATCAATACTACAGTAAATACAGACTCAACAGGTACAACGTATATCAATGCAACTCAGTCAAAGATAATCGTAAATAAAGCATTAGTATATATCAATACATATGCAATATAATAATAAAAGATCAACACCTGTCACTGTATCATCAAGTGTGTCCTGGGTCTGTTTCTCGATCCCTCCCACCAGTGGATTCTGCTCCCTGAAATCTTCGGGGACCCCTCTGTGGACAAGCTTTAGCAAAATGTCTTTGTTGTTTACAGATATTGCACTTACCAGTTACTCCCCGGCATTGCTCCGTGGAATGTCTTCCACCGTAATTCCTGCAATAAACTCCAGTATAACTCGGGCTAGAACCACTGGAGCTAGATGAACCACTCAGTCCGCTCCCCAACTTCTTAAATGGTTTCTTTCGAGCTTTCAGCAAATCCTGCTTTCCACTTGTGCTACCGCGATCAACCCGGAGAGAAGGTTGCTGTGTCTGGGGTTGCACCGCACACAACCTTTTTAGTTGTCTAATCAGACTCGTCTCCGCTCTCTTTGCTCTACTCAAGATGTCAGCAAAATGGTAAGGTCGCTGCAGATTCATAAATGCAACTACCTCCGAATTCAACCCTCTGATGAACTGATTTACTATAGCTTCATCATTACCAGCTATCTGAGGAGCAAAATGCAGTAGAGTAGAGAATTTGGCGGTATATTCATCAATACTCAACTGACCTTGGCTCAGATTCTCAAACTCTGCTTTCTTGTCCTCTCGGTACTAGACTGAGAAAAATCGTCGATAGAATTCAGTTCTGAATATTTCCCACGAAACCACTGTACCTCTCTGTTCCCACATTCTTCTACTGGTAATCCACCAACTCCTGGCGGCTTCTCGTAACTGATAAGGTACCATTTTAACTCTCTGTTCATCTGTACAATCCAGTAAATCGAACAGTATTTCTATGTCATCAAACCAGTTCTGACAATCTTCGGATGTCTCGATACCATTCAGAATCGGCGGCTGCAATAACTGAAACTCTCTCAACTTTATTTCCATCTGAGTTTCTGATGCATCTATCTGATCAGACGAAGTACTACCTCTTTCTGGAATCCTTCTAGGAGGAATATCTGATAATCACAGATGTTAGTAGTAACAAGAGACAAATCCGTCTCAATCTTAATCCTGATCAGCTTACCTCTGATCAAGAATTGGTTCTGATCTAATTTCAAATAATACATATTACCAAATCAACTCAGATATTCAGGTAACATGTAGCTTTCTAAACAGTAAAACATACTGAAATCATAGCATATACAATGTAGTTTCAACATTATATTCAATCATATGCCATATAAGTCCAGGCAGTAAAACATAATATCATGCTAGCATACACAATGTAATTCCACATTATAATCAATCACATGCTAGCAACCACATTCAAGAAAAGAAAACTCATTCTACCCCGCTCACTCTCCTCTATCTCAGTGCTAAGGAACCTACAGTTCAAGGACCTACAGCTCTGATACCACCTGTTGTGGGGACCCGGACGTTAATTCATTCCTTAATCGTCTTTAGGAATAAATAATCAAATATAATAAACAGGGTCTAAATTTTTTATTTTTTTTTTAAAATGCAAAGCGGAAACGTAATGTAATTAAATTCAAATTACATATTATACATAATCTAACAATTATTGTATGATCTACATAGTCCAACTAGGTTCAACTACAAGTCCGTGCTGAATCCTACGTTGCTTCAAAGCCCGGATCTCCACGCTATCTAGTCCAGTCTCGTTCTCGTCCTGACCCCGCTTCTATCCCACCTGTTGCCATGCACACATACAAACAAGACACCAGCCGGATAACTCCGGTGAGATATAAATATCCCAGTATAAATCTTGTATACATGCTATCATATAAACAATATAAAAGCATATAACAAAAATCATATTATATATCAAAATCATGATATCAATCCATAACAAGAATAATCATATTCTATATAAGTACCCTAATCCGGAACATAATTCAATATCCAGAATAAATTCTATTCTAAGCATGTACCAATATCAGGAACATACTCAATATCAAGAATAACTCCTATTCTAAACATGTACCAATATCAGGAACAACAAGGAACATGAACCATATTCAGGAACATAATCAACATCAATAAATATAAATCAATATAATTGTCACTCAAACTCGTGAATCCACGTTTTAGACTAGACTCAATCCTAGCCTAGGGATCCCGGTTTCCAGATGTGGTATTCCTATATCGACCAACAGTAATAGAAAAGACTCCAGTTCTATCCACGTCGATATAACCAAACATCCAGTGTCCTGACCTAACCGTCATGGACTTTGGTCCTATCACCAATATCATGTCCTGTGACAAAGTGCAATGGGCCAGTGACGAGTCCTCACTATCCGGCCCTTCTGTCACAAGATGAAATGTCTAAGACTAAGCATATCCGCCTAGGACTCAAGACATACATGGTCTATAAATCCATAGACCAAAAATATCAATCGTATTCAATTGCAAATAACAATGCAATAAAATAAAGTATGTGATTTAGGGAAACTCGAGTCAAACCTCACTCGAGTTGTGCAATCCCATCTCAACATTAATTTATACCTTTATCTTCTCCCTCAGAAGAAGAAGAAGAAGTCCCGACTCTATCTCGGTCCATTCTTAATCTGGTAATAACAATACCGAACAGATATAATATCAATATACAACTCAATTCAATACCTGTTCTGATCAATACTCAAATCAAAACACATAATCTGATCAATATCGAATCAAGATGCAATCTAAATCAATACCGAATCTGATCAATATCAATTAACTGATGTTTCGACGGCATAACAATACAGTCTCGATAACCCCGTCAATCAAAACATCACAGATATAATAACAGAACTCATAATTCATATCGATGCCAGTCATAATCTCAATAACAACAAAGTTATGATATGAATTCTCAGTCAAATCGAATCCAAAAATCATAACAATTCCATAATCAGTCTGTTTCTCAATCTGACTTCGATTCTATGATGTCTAACATGACAAGAACATCATATATGAATCCTATTCAATTCTGACAATAGTCTAATTTCAAAATACGTCAAAACGTAGCAAAACTTACATCTATTTATAGCCTACGTTGATAGGAACATGGTACAGAAGTCGGATTCAAAATCAGACGGGCGGATTGAAGTAAAAAGGCGTAAGAATCTAGAGCTTCCCTCGGTTTTCTTCTTACAATGCTGAATAAACGTTTGTATGTATATATATATATACACATCGCACCTCACAAGACAAGTGGCAAGTTTACGTTCTGCATGACTGGCGCATATGCGCGCCCAAGATCCGCGCATATGCACCGGAAGTACGGTCCGGGCTACTGGACTACTCGCGCATATGCGCGCAAATCGTCGCGCATATGCGCGAGACCTACTGCCTCGTGACATCGATCACCCGCGCAGACGAGCGTCCATCTCGGCGCATATGCGCCCAAGGTTCTGGACCTCCCGCGCATGTGCGCGCTTACACTTGCGCATGTGCGCTAACTTTTTTGGACTCGCTGTTGGACATTCGCATGGCTCGCGCATATGCTCGCACACTTTCCGCGCATATGCGCGAGACCTTCGGGTCACGCACACCCAGCCCTTCGATTTCGATTTTCTTTCGTCTTTCCCGGTCTGATCCGTTCCATTTATAATTTCCTTGATTAATAATAAATCATTTCAGATAAATCTCAGATTACAGTAATTATACTCAAATCATTTCAGATTACGGTAATCACTTTCTCGGGCCTTACATGTATGCTAGGATATGTTGTGTTGAATGATTGTAATAATTATCAATTCATAAAGTGGGCTTGGTTTATGGCCCGTTCCCACCCCATGAGATGTATCCCTATTTGCCATGGATATTTATTTGTACATATTAGTAGAGTGGATGATCAAGATTGGAAGATGGTGGCCATGATGATTATGAAGATCGAAGACATGTAAATATTGGAAGCTTAAGTAATAGTTGCATTTGCATCCCGTGCATTTCCCTAGGATTGGACTTAGGCCCGTGTTTAGCTCACACGGTCCGTTAGTATTGGGGCGATTGATCATCCTTGTTTTGTTTACTATTTATAATATATGCATGATATGTTATAAATAATGAGTATGTGCGTTATTATTATGATAATAACAAAGTTGCATGAATCCGGCAAACATACGATCAAACATGGCGAGCTTTTAAATAAAATTAATGATGAGACCTTTCAAAATTAAAAAGCCCTCATTTTGAATAAGATTCAAAATTAATATCAAGTCCGAAAAGGGGAATTATAAATTTTTTTATAATTTCCTTGTCTTCCATCGATAATGGGTGCATGATGAACGCTACCCGTACTCGGGGCTCAGCTCATATTATTGGGGGAGCTTTGGGTGCCGGAAAGCTGTGACATCCATTGACATGGTGATGTGAACTACGTGGAACTCCCATGATTTCGGCTCATATTATTGGGGGAACTCATGGCGACCGTCCATTAAGGTTCAACATCGATGGGTAAGGCTTGACACGTGAAGATGAACGACGTCATATTATTGGGTCCTAATCAAACGTGAGACAGAAGTTTACGTAGAGGGTTGCATTGTGATGCAATTGGAAACTACCTTTTAGGAATTGTGATTGGCTGATATTATTCGGGATCATGATTCGCTAATTGGACCTTATGTACCTACTGAGGAAAGAAGTTTCCCGTTTTCACTAGAGGGTAGTGAAAGATGTCAAAACAGTGGGAGTAAACATTTATAAAGTTCATGCTTTATATCTTACTAAATATTTGAAAATAGTCATTAACATTTATCTGTTTACTTTTCAGTACTATTTGACAATGTCTTCAATTCGCAATCCGCTTTCTGCCATACTCGAAAAACATGTGTTAACCGGACCTAACTACCTCACTTGGCTAAGAAACCTAAAAATCGTCTTGAACTCGGAAAATAATGCATATACACTGACTGAGTCGCCCCCTGATAAGGCTCCGACTGACTGCACTCCTGAGGAATTGCAGACCTACAAGGATTGGTGTGACCATGACTTGAAGGCCAAGTGTTATATGCAAGCTTCTATAATGATGAGCTGCAGAGGCGTTTTGAGGGTGCAAAGAGTGCTGCTGACATTCATTTGCACCTCAAGGAGCTCTTTGGTGAGCAGACTTGGCCTCTTAGGCATGCTACGGTCAAGGAGCTGATCACTCTACGCATGCGAGATGGGGCTTCGGTCCATGAGCATGGCCTAAAGATGATTGGGCTCGTGGACAAGCTTGTTGGCATGGATTTGATGTTGCCTTCAGAGTTGACCACCGACGTGTTGCTGTTATCGCTGCCTAGCTCATTTGATCCTTTTGTGGTGAATTTCAATATGAACAAGATGGAGCCGACCCTTGAGGAGTTGGTGAACATGCTTGTGACTTTTGAGTCCACCATCAAGAAAGAGAAGTCGGTTTTTTATGTGGGTTCTTCATCTGGTACGAAGACGATCCACGTGGGAAGAGGAAGAAGTGTTCTTTCCAACGTCCCAAGAAGAACGTGCCCTTGAAGAGGCAAGCTCCGAGTCCCGTTGTGGTAGCTACACCAGATAAAGCTAACAGGACTGTTGATATTTCTCATCACTGCAAGAAGCCTGGACATTGGAGGCGTAATTGCAAGGAATATCTTGCCCAGAAGGGTTCTGGAAAGGGTATGTTCTATATTGAAGTAAACATTTCAATTAACTCCACTTCTTGGGTATTGGATACCGGCTGTGGCTCACATCTCTGTAATGATTTGCAGGTGATGGGAAGAAGTAGGAGGCTCAGGGAAGGTGAGACCCTCTTGAGGATGGACAATGGAGCAAGAGTTGCTGCCAAGGCTGTAGGAGATGTTTACTTGCATTTGAACAATGATTTTAAGCTTGTTTTAAGAGATGTTTTGTTTGTACCAGAATTGGTGAAAAACATTATTTCCATTTCTATGCTTGATAAAGATGGATTTTCTTGTTTATTTAACAAAGGTGTTTGCAACATTTACAAAATGAATGTTTAATTGGTACCGGAGAACATGAAAACGATCTCTACACCTTAAAATTGAAAGATATTCCACTTAACAATGTCCAAGCTGTAACAACAACAAACTAGCGCAAACAAGATACTCTAAATTCTGCACAATTATGGCATGCTCGATTAGGACATATTTCCCTAAGAAGGATGAACAAGCTAGTGGGAGTGGGCATGTTTAATATGTCAAATATTAATGCTCTCACGACTTGTGAATCCTGTCTAAAAGGAAAGATGACCAAAATTCCCTTTAAGGGCCATGTGGAGCGAGCCAAAGGGTTATTGGATTTGATCCATACCGATGTGTGCGGTCCGCTTAGCATCACCACTAAGCATGGACATGCCTACTTCATCACCTTTACCGATGACTTTTCGAGGTATGGGTATGTGTATTTGATGAAATACAAGTCTGAAGCCTTTGAAAGGTTCAAAGAATTCAGAAGTGAAGTAGAAAAACAATTGGGACGAAACATCAAGACACTTCGATCGGATCGAGGTGGTGAGTACTTGAGTGCCGAGTTCCAAGAGTATCTTAGGGAGAATGGGATTCTCTCGCAGTGGACTCCGCCCGCTACACCGCAGTTGAATGGTGTTTTGGAGCGTCGTAACCAGACTTTGATGGACATGGTTCGGTCTATGATGGGGTTCACGGAGTTGCCGCCATCCTTTTGGGGATATGCGCTTGAGACAGCGGCACTGTTGTTGAACAATGTCCATTCAAAGGCAGTTGAAAAGACTCCATATGAGATATGGATGGGTAAGCCACCCAATTATTCTTATCTTAGAATATGGGGGTGCCCTGCTTATGTGAAGCAGGTAGTGGGAGATAAATTGGATAGTCGATCCATTTTATGTTACTTTGTGGGATATCCAAAGAATTCAGTTGGATATCATTTCTATCATCCCCAAGAAACAAATGTGTATTGAGAAAGTACCACATCCTCAGAGAGATCGTGGAAAGAGGAGATGTCATGATTGACAAAGTCGACTCCGCAGATAATGTTGCTGATCCGCTAACTAAGCCTTTACCTAGACCATTGTCCGAGAAGCATCGCGAATCGATGGGTTTGAAGCATATGGGTAGTTGGCTCTAGTGCAAATGGGAGATTGTTAGAGTAGGTGCCCGTTGAGCCAAGTGTTGGCCGAGTGTTCACAATGAAACTCTATGTATAAACGATCTTTATTTTAATAATATTTGAAATTATTATTTTGGCACTTCTTTATCTGTATATCCATGCTAGTTGCATAGATAAAGTCCTTGAATATACAAATAGTAGAAAGAATATGAGATGCTCATATGATGAGTATCATGAAACTCATATTTGGAATACTGTATATTCTAAACAGTTCTGTGAGGACCCGGACGCTAATCAAGTTCTTAATCAGGATTGGGACTAATTAATCAATTATAATAAACAGGGTCTAAATATTTTTTAAAATACGGAAGGTAATGGAATCAAACTCCTATACATATCATTATAAAAGTATAAATCTGATAAAATATACAATCATACACATCTCAGGTTTAACACCTAACTATCAAGTGTTTAAACCCTATCTCTTGTCCAAGTCCGTAGTCTCCACTCTAACTCGATCTTTCTTCATCTCTGTGACCCTGAACATGTCCCACCTGTTGTCATGCACACATACAAACAAGACAACAGCCGGATAACTCCGGTGAGATATAAATATCCCAGTATAAACAATGTATTAAATGCAATCATATAAAACATATATAAAAGCATAAACACAAATCAAAACATGTATCTAGTCTGACTACATGAATCAATGACTCGTGATCTAATCTTATCTTATCTCAAATCTAGGGATCCCGATCTAATTTAGACTGGTATTCTGTATCGAGTATCTACGATAGACGTCGATCTACATCTAAAGTTCATCGATACACCGTAAGTCTAGAGTCTTATCGGTTCTGAGAAAGACTCGGCGGTTCTGCCCTAGACTCGGACTCTGAATCTGTTCTAAGTCAATACATTAACATATCAATCTGATAATCTGCAAATATCAATGCAATAAAGTAAGTATGTGATTTAGGGGAACTCAAGTCAAACCTAACTCGAGTTGTGCAATCCCGAATCAACATTTATTTTTACCTTTCTTGATGTCGCTCTGATACAATCGAAATCTCGATTCAAAATCTGTCACTGTTCAATCTGGCAATGACAATATCAATATTCTGTATCAATATTCTAATCAAATCACAATGTCTCTGTTTTATCAAATTCTGACAGTATAACAGTACAATCTTGCGATACTGATAATGCTATATCCAATATATCAATTCCAAATATTTACAATCAACCACCGTACAAATCTGATATCACTTCTCAGTCAATTCAACTCTGAAATTCATAATAATTCCATATTCAGTCCGTTTCTTAATCCGACTTCGATTCTACGTTGTCTAACATGCCAAGAACAACATATATGACGTGTATTCAATTCTAACAACATCATAATTTCAAAACATGTCAAAACGTAGTAAAACTTACGTCCAGTTGTAGCCTGCGTTGATAGGAACGCGGTACCGAAGTCAGATTTAAAATCTAACGGACGGATCTTTCACAAAAGGCGTAAGGATTTTTCACACAATTATTCTGACCTTTTCTCGACTTTTTTCCTCGATTTTCTGAGGAATTGCAAGTGATATACATATATATATATATCCAACTTGCATATATAAGAAACGTGGCTCGTTTCTCTTAATTTTCAGTCGGCGCTCGAGCGGTGCTAAACTACCCCTCGAGCAAGGCATCCTCTGTCCGAATTTTCATATTGCACATTGGCGCTCGAGCGGTCAAAAACTACCGCTCGGGCGCCGCACCTTCTGCCCAAAAAGTATCTTTGATGAACACTGGCGCTCGGGCGGTCAAAAACTACCGCTCGGGCGCCAGACTCTCTGTCCCCTTGTTATGTAATTCATATGCTTGGCCCGATTTTGTCTCGTAATAGCCCTTTAATAATCACATCAATTCAATTTCAATAATCTTCGCTTAACGTGATATAAAATCTAGGGCATTACATTTCTCCCCCCCTAAGATACGATTTCGTCCTCGAAATCACAGGCATTCAATCATATCAACAAAGAGTATATACAAAACTGTATAAGAAATTTACATCATCGAAATAACTCTGGGAATTCTTGTCTCATATCTGACATAGTTTCCCAGGTTGCTTCTTCAGTGCCATGACGAGTCCATTGAACTTTTACAAGTGGAATGGTCTTCGTTCTGAGATGTTTTTCTTTACGATCAATGATCTGAATCGGTTTTTCAACGTAGCTCAACGTCTTATCCAGTTTGGCCTCGCCTGGTTGAATGGCATGTGAAGCATCAGGAAGGTATTTCCTTAATAACGATACATGGAAGACATCATGTATCCCAGATAATGAAGGCGGTAAAGCGAGTCGATAGGCACGATCTCCTATCTTCTCGAGGATCTCATAAGGCCCAATGTATCGTGGAGATAGTTTCCCTTTCTTGCCAAATCTGACAACTCCTCTGAAAGGTGAAATCTTTAATAATACTCGGTCTCCTACCTCAAATACCAATGGTCTACGTCGAACATTGGCATATTTAGCCTGTCTGTCTTGTGCTGCCTTCATTTTCTTTCGAATTAGCTTCACTTTTTCTGTCATATCTCTGATCATATCTGGTCCAATCTCATGCACTTCAGAGATATCATCCCAATAGAGAGGGGATCTGCACTTCTTTCTGTACAACGCTTCAAATGGTGCCATCTCAATACTCGTCTGATAGCTGTTGTTGTACAAAAACTCACAAAGAGGCAATGCATCTTGCCAATTAGTGCTAAAATCTAGCACTACTGCTCTCAGCATATCCTCCAGTGTCTGGATAGTCCGCTCTGACTGTCCGTTGGTCTGTGGATGGTATGTGGTACTCAAATGTAACTTCGTACCGAGAGCCTGCTGCAAACTCTGCCAGAAGTGTGAAGTAAATCGAGGATCGCGATCTGATACAATCGACTTCGGCACTCCATGCAATCTGATCACTTCTCTGACATAGATCTCTGCCATCTGGTCAAATCTATACGTCATCTTGTACGGAATAAAACATGCGGATTTCGTCAATGTGTCAATCACGACCCAAATCGCATCACAGCCTTTGGAGGAACGTGGCAACTGTGTCACAAAATCCATGGAAATGTGATCCCATTTCCATTCAGGAATGGACAAGCTCTGTAATAAACCTCCTGGTTTCTTTCTTTCTGTAATGCCCGAGATTTAATATCGTGTCAAATTATGATTATTGATTTTTAATCAAGACGATTATTAAAGGGCTAACCAGGACACGAATTAAAAGTTTGTTGGTGAAATCGTGGGTGCGAGATTATATGGCGCGCATATGCGCGAGCAAGGCAGGAGCTCATGGTGCCAAACAGAAAGGTTGGCGCATGTGCGCGATTATATGCGCGCACATGCGCGAGAGTTCCAGGAAGGGTGGCGCACATGCGCGGCAGAAGGCGCGCATATGCGCGAGCTGCCGAGCAAGCCAAGCACGAGACCCGAAGGTCTCGCGCATATGCGCCGAGGAAGTCGCGCATATGCGCGAGACGTGCGGCACAAAGGGGCGAGCCACTTGCCTTACATGCATTAGTGTATATATATATATATATATATATATATATATATATATATATATATATATATATATATATATATAAAGGCACGAATTCTTCAGAATCAGGGAAGCAAGAATCGAGAAAATGTTTGGGAAAAGAATTGAAAAATCCTTACGCCTTTTGTGAGAAATCCGTCCGTCAGATTTTGAATCCGACTTCGGTACTGTGTTCCTATCGACGTAGGCTACAACGGGACGTAAGTGTTGCTACGTTTTGATATGATTTGAAATTATGGTATTGTCAGAATCTGATATGATTCATATATGCTGTTCTTGGCATGTTAGACATCGTATAATCGAAACCGGACTGAGAAAAAGATACCATATGAAATTGTTATGATTTTTAGAGTTAAGTTGATTGAGAATTGATATCAGGGTTGGAGTATTATTGAGTACGAGATATTAGAATTAATATTTGATTGATATGATATTGCTGGATGTATTGAGGTTATACCGTTATGCCGTCAATATTGAATTAGATTGAGTATTGCGTATAACAGATTTGAATGGAGTGAGGTATTGATATTATACTTCTCGGTATTGGCATTTCAGAGTAATATTGACAGGTTTGAATTCGAGACTTCGACAGAAGCAGAGTATCAGAGTGACAGGTATAAATAAATGTTGATTCGGGATTGCACAACTCGAGTTAGGTTTGACTTGAGTTTCCCTAAATCACATACTTTCATTTATTGCATTGATATTTGCAATTGATGAGACTTATGATTGTAGTCTATTGAGTTATAGCTAATGTATGATCAGATTGATATTTGTAGTTTATTGATTTATAGCTACTGCATGTAATGACTGCTGATTCGCTAGTCATCGACAAATTTGCTTAATTACTGAATGCATGTATTGACTACTGAGTCGTTGAGTCATAGGCTGATTCGCCTATCTATAGACTGATTCGTCTAATCATTGACTGATTCGTCAATTCTGCGGCTGAGTCGCCCAGACATTGCTGATTCGCATAATCCTTGACTGATTCGTCACTTCTGAGGCTGATTCGCCCAGACACTGGATATATGATTTATATCGATGCCGTTTAGGGATTGATGCATTCCTATCGACTGAGATTCGATATATTTGTAAATGTCCAGACATCGGGATCCCTAGGTTAGAGTTGAGTCGAGTCTGAGACGACGCGTTGTTTGAGTTGAGTTTGAGTCTGAGTGTGAGTCATTGCTTGATATTGATTTATATTATTTGATGTTGATTATGTTCCTGATGATGGTACATGTTTAGAATAAGAGTTATTCTTGATATTGTTTCATGTTCTGATTTGATACATGTTATGATTATTGCTTATATGCTTTTATATATGTTTTTATATGATTGCACGTTTACATTGTTTATACTGGGATATTTATATCTCACCGGAGTTATCCGGCTGTTGTCTTGTTTTGTATGTGTGCATGACAACAGGTGGGGCAGGTTCAGGGTCAAGAAAAGAAAGAGGCTGGACTAGATAGCGTGGAGATCCGGGCTTCGAAGCAACTTAGGATTCAGCACTGATATGTAGTTGAACCTAGTTGAATCCTTGTAGATAATACATGATGTGTATGTTTATGTTTAATATGTAATTTGAAGTTAATTGCATTACGTTTCCACTTTGTATATTAAAAGAAAAAAAAATAATTAGACCCTGTTTTATAATTGATTAATTAGTCCCAAACATGATTAAGAATTTGATTAGCGTCCGGGTCCCCACAACAGGTGGTATCAGAGCTGTAGGTACTAGAACTGTGGATTCTTGAGATTGAGATAGAAGAGGATAGTGAGCGGGGTAGATTGAGGTTTTCTTTCCTTGCTTGTGAATGCTAGCATGCTTACTGCTTTATATAATACATGTTACTTGATATATCTGATTTGATTTTGTAATATGTATTATTGGGCACGAATCTGAATTGATTCTCGATCAGCAGTAAGATGATCGGGAGGGAGATTGAATTGAAACAGATGTGTTGGATTGGGTCACTAATCCTTTTGAGTTTCAGATATGCCTCCTAGACGAATTCCAGAACAGGGTAGTACATCGAATCCTCCAATGGATGTCACTCCTACTCCAATGGAAACGTTACTGAAACGATTTCAGTCATTTCATCCGCCGACTTTGAAAGGAACAGAGAATGCTGTAGAATGCGAGAGTTGGCTTGGGGATATAGAAATGCTTTTTGACTCCTTGGAGTATACAGATGAGAAGAGAGTGAAATTAATTGGACACCAGTTGCACGATGTTGCCAAGGACTGGTGGATTACGAGAAAGAGAGCCTTCGAGCATAGAGGTACGACGATCACCTGGAATATGTTTAGAACTGAATTTTATCAACGTTTCTTTCCAGTATCGTACCGAAAGGACAAGGGGGCGGAGTTTGCCAATCTAAAGCAGGGACAGATGAACATAGAGGAGTATGTATCTAAGTTCTCCTCTTTACTGAAATTTGCTCCACATGTGGAGGACAGCGAAGAAGCTACTGCTGACCAGTTCATCAATGGCCTGAACCCCGATATTTTTACATTGGTGAACACAGGGCGACCCAATAACTTTGCTAATGCCATGAATAGAGCAAAGGGCGCTGAGGCGGGCCTGATAAGGCAGAGAGGAGCTGCATTTGTGCCTCAAGAATGGAGACCACCGCAACCACTTTCCAGATTCGAGAGTGATAGTAGTGGTGGAAAGAAAGAATTTCTGAAGGCTAGAGGAAAGCAGTTTAAGAAGTCTGGCGGCAGTTCCTCTAGTTCTAGTGGTCCCCAACAGAGTTATACTGGAGCTTACTGCGTAAATTGTGGAGGGAGACATTCCACCGAGCAATGCCAAGGAGTACTTGGTAGTTGCCACTTCTGCAAACAACAGGGACATTTTGCCAGAGTATGTCCGCAGAGGGTTTCCCAAAGATCCCAGGAAGCCGAACCATCTGGATCAGCGGCACAGTGGAGTAGACGATCAGCTGCTGTTCCTTCATTTCAGCCAGCACCATCTCAGTCACAGCAGAGGCCAGGAGGAAGCCAGACAGTTGGCCAGCCTCCTAGACAGCAGGCCAGAGTATTTGCTTTGACCGAGGAGCAGGCTCAGGAAGCACCAGATGACAATGTTGCAGGTAACTGATTTGTTTGATTATCCTGCATATGTATTGTGGGATACCGGTGCTTCACATATTTTTATTTCTGAAAAATTTGCATTGATCCATGCATTATCTGTTGAATCCCTAGTTACTGTAGTATGTGTTTCTGTTCCTTTGAGAAAAGATCTGGTATCAGTGAGTTCTGTTAGATCTGGTATACTACAGTAGGATAAGAATGAGATCGAGTTAGAGTATATGATAGCTAGTATTGTACCGATGTTGTCTGAGTTTGGGACTGCATTACGGATATTGATATGCGGATCAAGTACAGAGCTACCCTAGATTAATTTTAGAAGAGGGTGAGAATTGAACCTGAGATGGCCAAGGGATGAATATTGTACGATAAGGATTCTAGATTGAGAATTCCTTTGATAATTCGTACTAGCTATGATTCGATTAGTACAGAAAGGAGCAGAATGACTCCTTATGTCTTCAGTTGATTTACTGAAATTGAGTCTAGCATTGGCTGATTTACCAATGATATGAAAGTTAGTAATGTTTTCCTGATAAGATTTCAGATCTGAGTTCAGTCAGAGAGATTGAGTTAACCGTGCTTAGTTGACCAAGGTGAATATCAGTGTCAGATATTTGCGGTTTTATGAGTTTAGCAGATCGGTACTAATGAGTGATGTCTTGAATCCGACTGAATAGTGTTGCTATTCTGAATTCGGGTTTGAATCAGATAGAAGACAGTGTTGGTGGAAACAAATGAAAGCTGATATTGCTGAATTTGTAGCCAAATATCTAAATTGCCAACAGATGAAGGCAGAGAAAATGAAACCCGGAGGACTATTACAGAGTTTGACTATTCCTGTAAGGAAAGGAGATCACAATTCCATGAATTTTGTAATGAGATTACTGAGATCCTCCCGAAGTTGTGATGCGATTTGGGTTGTGATTGATCGATTGACCAATTCGCATGCCTTATTCAATACAAGATGATGTACCGATATGACCAGATGACTGAAATTTATGTCAGATGAGTGATCAGACGGCATAGAGTGCCAAAGTCGATTGTAGTAGACCGTGATTTTTGGTTTATATCGTACGTTGGACAGGGTTTGCAGTAGGCTTTAGGTATAAAGTTACCTTTTAGTACCGCAATCATCCACAGACCGAGGGATAGTCTGAGCAAACGATCCTGACATTGGAGGATATGTTGAAAGCAGTAGTGTTTGATTTCAGCACTAGATGGCAAGATGCAGTGCCATTTGGTGAGTTTTCGTACCATCATAGCTATCAGACGTGTATTGAAATAACTTCTTTCGAAGTATTGCACGAAAAGAGGTGTCGATTCCCTCTTTAGTGGAAGATATCTCTGAGATTCCTGAAATTGAACCTGACATGATCAGAGATATGACTGAAGGAATGAAGTTGAGTCAGAAGAAAATAAAGGCAGCCCAGGATAGACAAGGAGAATATGCCAACGTCGGACGATGACTGGTGGAAACTGAGACCAAAGATCGAATATATCGTTGATTTAGATAAACAGATTCGATAACAGCTGATGAAGTTGAGTTGTTACGAACTATTGATTGGTGTATACGGATGTTGTATAGCCAGTATTGTGAGATTGATTTCAGAATGGATTCATTAAGATAAGAATTTGATTTAAGCTCTGTATACATTTCTTCTGATATATCTGAATTGATTGTTTATGAGTTCGAGGACGAACTCAGATCTGAGAGGGGGAGAAATGTAATGCCCGAGATTTAATATCGTGTCAAATTATGATTATTGATTTTTAATCAAGACGATTATTAAAGGGCTAACCAGGACACGAATTAAAAGTTTGTTGGTGAAATCGTGGGTGCGAGAGCCGAAGGTCTCGCGCATATGCGCGAAGATTGGCGCGCATATGCGCGAGCAGGGCAGGAGCTCATGGTGCCAAACAGAAAGGTTGGCGCATGTGCGCGATTATATGCGCGCACATGCGCGAGAGTTCCAGGAAGGGTGGCGCACATGCGCGGCAGAAGGCGCGCATATGCGCGAGCTGCCGAGCAAGCCAAGCACGAGACCCGAAGGTCTCGCGCATATGCTCCGAGGAAGTCGCGCATATGCGCGAGACGTGCGGCACAAAGGGGCGAGCCACTTGCCTTACATGCATTAGTGTATATATATATATATATATATATATATATATATATATATATATATATATATATATAAAGGCACGAATTCTTCAGAATCAGGGAAGCAAGAATCGAGAAAAGGTTTGGGAAAAGAATTGAAAAATCCTTACGCCTTTTGTGAGAAATCCGTCCGTCAGATTTTGAATCCGACTTCGGTACTGTGTTCCTATCGACGTAGGCTAAAACGGGACGTAAGTGTTGCTACGTTTTGATATAATTTGAAATTATGGTATTGTCAGAATCTGATATGATTCATATATGCTGTTCTTGGCATGTTAGACATCGTATAATCGAAACCGGACTGAGAAAAAGATACCATATGAAATTGTTATGATTTTTAGAGTTAAGTTGATTGAGAATTGATATCAGGGTTGGAGTATTATTGAGTACGAGATATTAGAATTAATATTTGATTGATATGATATTGCTGGATGTATTGAGGTTATACCGTTATGCCGTCAATATTGAATTAGATTGAGTATTGCGTATAACAGATTTGAATGGAGTGAGGTATTGATATTATACTTCTCGGTATTAGCATTTCAGAGTAATATTGACAGGTTTGAATTCGAGACTTCGACAGAGGCAGAGTAGCAGAGTGACAGGTATAAATAAATGTTGATTCGGGATTGCACAACTCGAGTTAGGTTTGACTTGAGTTTCCCTAAATCACATACTTTCATTTATTGCATTGATATTTGCAATTGATGAGACTTATGATTGTAGTCTATTGAGTTATAGCTAATGTATGATCAGATTGATATTTGTAGTTTATTGATTTATAGCTACTGCATGTAATGACTGCTGATTCGCTAGTCATCGACAAATTTGCTTAATTACTGAATGCATGTATTGACTACTGAGTCGTTGAGTCATAGGCTGATTCGCCTATCTATAGAATGATTCGTCTAATCATTGACTGATTCGTCAATTCTGTGGCTGAGTCGCCCAGACATTGCTGATTCGCATAATCCTTGACTGATTCGTTACTTCTGAGGCTGATTCGCCCAGACACTGGATATATGATTTATATCGATGCCGTTTAGGGATTGATGCATTCCTATCGACTGAGATTCGATATATTTGTAAATGTCCAGACATCGGGATCCCTAGGTTAGAGTTGAGTCGAGTCTGAGACGACGCGTTGTTTGAGTTGAGTTTGAGTCTGAGTGTGAGTCATCGCTTGATATTGATTTATATTATTTGATGTTGATTATGTTCCTGATGATGGTACATGTTTAGAATAAGAGTTATTCTTGATATTGTTTCATGTTCTGATTTGATACATGTTATGATTATTGCTTATATGCTTTTATATATGTTTTTATATGATTGCACGTTTACATTGTTTATACTGGGATATTTATATCTCACCGGAGTTATCCGGCTGTTGTCTTGTTTTGTATGTGTGCATGACAACAGGTGGGGCAGGTTCAGGGTCAAGAAAAGAAAGAGGCTGGACTAGATAGCGTGGAGATCCGGGCTTCGAAGCAACTTAGGATTCAGCACTGATATGTAGTTGAACCTAGTTGAATCCTTGTAGATAATACATGATGTGTATGTTTATGTTTAATATGTAATTTGAAGTTAATTGCATTACGTTTCCACTTTGTATATTAAAAGAAAAAAAAAATTAGACCCTTTTTTATAATTGATTAATTAGTCCCAAACATGATTAAGAATTTGATTAGCGTCCGGGTCCCCACACTTTCTGCCTTCACCTGCTGGCAATTCAGGCATTTGGAAACAAATTCGGCAATATCAGTCTTCATTTGTTTCCACCAGAACTGTCCTTTCAAATCGTTATACATTTTTCTGCCACCAGGATGAATACTGAATCGACTGTTGTGCGCTTCTGACAATATCTGTCGTCTCAAATCTGAAACATTCGGCACCACCAGACGATTATTCACATACAAGACGTTGTCACGTACCTGATATTTCGATCGATGTCCTGTTCTAACCATCGATACTGATTTCTGTATATTCTGATCACCTTTCTGAGCTGTCTTAATTTTTAAAATCAGCTCTGGTTCTACTTGCACCGTATAAAGTCTCAACGGTCTATAATCTGTTTCAAATGCTAATCTAGACAAACAGCAGTCTTCTATTAAATTTTAAACACCAATCGTCGACAAGGATAAAGAACTTACCTTTCGACTTAGCGCGTCAGCTGCTGCATTAGACTTTACTGGATAGTATTTGATTTCACAATCAAAATCTTTAAGCAAATCAAGCCATCTTCGTTGCCTCATATTCAATTCAGATTGTGAAAACAGATATTTCAAACTCTTATGATCAGAATATATCTCAAATTTTTCACCATAAAGATAGTGTCGCCATATCTTTAATGCAAAGACAATGGCTGCCAATTCTAGATCATGAATTGGATAACGAGTCTCATGTGGTTTAAGCTGTCTTGAGGCATAAGCGATAACATGCCCTTGTTGCATCAACACACATCCCAAACCTCTGTGAGAAGCGTCGCAATAAACCACAAAATCACCAGTACCGAATGGAATAGTCAACACCGGTGCACTGGTCAGTCTCTTCTTCAACTCCAGAAAACTAGTCTCACATTCTTCAGACCAAACAAATGGAGCATTCTTCTGAGTCAGCTGAGTAATTGGTTTAGCTATACTCGAGAAATCTTTAATGAAACGACGGTAGTATCCTGCTAAACCCATGAAACTGCGAATTTCATGTACTGCTGTAGGTCTTGGCCAAGAAATCACGGCTTCCACTTTACTGGGATCGACTGATATACCCTCTTCAGATATAATATGACCCAGAAATACTACCTGTCTTAGCCAAAACTCACATTTCGACAGTTTAGCATATAATTTCTCTGCCCTTAAAATTTGCAATACCGTTCTTAAATGCTCAGCATGCTCACTCATATTCTTTGAAAAAATCAAAATATCATCGATGAAAATAATCACAAAATCATCGAGATATTTCTGGAATACAGGGTTCATTAATCTCATAAACACAGCTAGAGCATTCGTCAGACCAAACGGCATGACAATAAATTTATAGTGTCCATACCTGGTTCTGAATGCCGTCTTTGAGATATCAGAATCTCTGACTCTCAGCTGATGATATCCCAATCTCAAATCGATCTTGGAATATAATGAAGAACCCTGCAACTGATCGAATAAATCATCTATACGAGGCAAAGGATATCTATTCTTTACCGTTGCCTTGTTCAGTTGCCGATAGTCGATGCAGAGTCTCATCGAACCATCTTTCTTTCTTACGAATAGTACTGGAGCACCCCAAGGAGACACACTCGGTCTGATGTACCCCTTGGCCAGTAAATCTTCCAACTGATCCTTCAATTCTTTCAATTCAAATGGTGCCATTATGTACGGAGCTCTAGAGATCGGCACTGTACCTGGCATCAGTTCAATGCTGAAGTCTATCTCTCTAACTGGAGGTAATCCCGGGATCTCATCTGGTAAGACGTCAGCAAACTCACGTACCACTGGCAGATCTGCCAATGCTGGACTCGACTTCAGTAAATCTACTGAATATACAAGGAACCCTTCTGCTCCTTTCTGTAACAACCGAGTCATATATAGTGCGGATAAAGGAATTCTCGATCTAGAACCCTTACCGTAAAATTTCCACTCTTCCGCCATATCTGGTCTGAATCTCACTATCTTGTGGAAACAATCAACTGTCGCTCTGTACTTGGTCAGCATATCAATACCGATAATACAGTCAAAGTCAGACAATCCAAGTACGATGCAATCTAACTCAAGCTCATGCCCGTCATACTGTAGCACACAATGTTTAACCGAATTCACGGATATCAAACCCGTCCCCAAAGGCGAAGAGACAGACACGACAGTAGCTAAAGACCCTACAGGCAATGCATGACTTAATGCAAATCGTTCAGAAATAAATGTGTGTGAAGCACCGGTATCAATTAATACGTAAGCAGGATAACCACATAAAGAACAGTTACCTGCCACAACGTCATCTGGTGCTTCCTGGGCCTGCTCTTCTGTCAAAGCGAAGACTCTGGCCTGCTGTCTCGGAGGCTGACCAACTGTCTGGCTTCCTCCTGGCCTCTGCTGTGACTGAGCTGGCGCTGGCTGGAATGTATGAACAGCAGCTGATCGTCTCTCAGTCTGTGCTGCTGATCCCGATGACTCGGCCCCCTGAGCACTCTGCAAACCTTTCTGTGGACACACTTTAGCAAAGTGTCCCGGCTGTTTACAGAAATTGCAACTACCAGTCACTCCCTAGCATTGCTCAGTAGCATGTCTTTCTCCGCAAGTCTTGCAATAAACTCCAGTGTAACTCGGGCTCGGTTTGGAACCACCGGAGCTGGAAGAACTACTGCCAGATTTCTTGAATTGCTTTCCCCTAGCTTTCAAAAATTCTTTCTTTCCTCCACTACTACTGCCACCCTCAAATCTTGGTGGTGGTTGCTGTGGTATTGGTGCTGGAGGCACAAATGAAGCCCCTTTCTGTCTCATCAGACCGGCTTCTGCTCCCTTGGCTCTGTTCAGGGCATCAGTAAAATTATTCGGTCGCCCTGTGTTCACCAATGTGAAAATGTCGGGGTTCAGGCCATTGATGAACTGGTCGGCAGTAGCTTCTTCGCTATCAGCTACATGTGGAGCAAATTTCAGCAAGGAGGAGAACTTGGACACGTATTCTTCTATGTTCATCTATCCTTGCTTTAGATTGGCAAATTCCGCCCCCTTATCCTTCCGGTACGACACTGGAAAGAATCGTTGATAAAATTCGGTTCTAAATATATTCCAGGTAATATTCGTACCTCTATGCTCCATGGCTCTCTTCCTCGTAATCCACCAGTCCTTGGCAACGTCGTGTAAATGGTGTCCAATTAATTTCACTCTCTTCTCATCTGTATACTCCAAGGATTCGAACAACATCTTTATATCATCAAGCCAACTCTCACACTCCACAACGTTCTCTGTGCCTTTCAAGGTTGGCGGATGAAATGACTGAAATCGTTTCAGTAACGTTTCCATTGGAGTCGGTGTGACATCCATTGTAGGATTGGATGTACTTCCCTGTTCTGGTACTCGTCTCGGAGGCATATCTAATAATCAAATAGATTAGTAACAAGTACAACAATTCTGTTGCAATCCTCCTCTGATCATCTTACTGCTGATCTAGAATCAGTACTGATCCAATTTCAATAAAACATATTACTATATCAAATCAGATAAACAAGTAACATGTAATAAAGCAGTAAGACATGCTAGCATTCAAAAGCAGGAAAGAAAACCTCAATCTACCCCGCTCACTAGCCTCTTCTATCTCAATCTGAAGGATCTATAGCTCTGATACCACCTGTTGTGGGGACCCGGACGCTAATCAAGTTCTTAATCAGGATTGGGACTAATTAATCAATTATAATAAACAGGGTCTAAATTTTTTTTTAAAATACGGAAGGTAATGGAATCAAACTCCTATACATATCATTATAAAAGTATAAATTTGATAAAATATACAATCATACACATCTCAGGTTTAACACCTAACTATCGAGTGTTTAAACCATATCTCTAGTCCAAGTCCGTAGTCTCCACTCTAACTCGATCTTTCTTCATCTCTGTGACCCTGAACCTGTCCCACCTGTTTTCATGCACACATACAAACAAGACAACAGCCGGATAACTCCGGTGAGATATAAATATCCGAGTATAAACAATGCATTAAATGCAATCATATAAAACATATATAAAAGCATAAACACACATCAAAACATGTATCTAGTCTGACTACATGAATCAATGACTCGTGATCTAATCTTATCTTATCTCAAATCTAGGGATCCCGATCTAATTTAGACTCTGGTATTCTGTATCGAGTATCTACGATAGACGTCGATCTACATCTAAAGTTCATCGATACACCGTAAGTCTAGAGTCTTATCGGTTCTGAGAAAGACTCGGCGGTTCTGCCCTAGACTCGGACTCTGAATCTGTTCTAAGTCAATACATTAACATATCAATCTGATAATCTGCAAATATCAATGCAATAAATTAAAGTATGTGATTTAGGGAAACTCCAGTCAAACCTAACTCGAGTTGTGCAATCCCGAATCAACATTTATTTATACCTTTCTTGATGTCGCTCTGATACAATCGAAATCTCGATTCAAAATCTGTCACTGTTCAATCTGGCAATGACAATATCAATATTCTGTATCAATATTCTAATCAAATCACAATGTCTCTGTTTTATCAAATTCTGACAGTATAACAGTACAATCTTGCGATACTGATAATATTATATCCATATATATCAATTCCAAATATTTACAATCAACCACCGTACAAATCTGATATCACTTCTCAGTCAATTCAACTCTGAAATTCATAATAATTCCATATTCAGTCTGTTTCTTAATCCGGCTTCGATTCTACGTTGTTTAACATGTCAAGAACAACATATATGACGTGTATTCAATTCTAACAACATCATAATTTCAAAACATGTCAAAACGTAGTAAAACTTACGTCCAGTTGTAGCCTGCGTTGATAGGAACGCGGTACCGAAGTCAGATTTAAAATCTAACGGACGGATCTTTCACAAAAGGCGTAAGGATTTTTCACACAATTATTCTGACCTTTTCTCGACTTCTTTCCTCGATTTTCTGGTGATATACATATATATATATCCAACTTGCATGTATAAGAAACGTGGCTCGTTTCTCTTAATTTTCAGTCGGCGCTCGAGCGGTGTTAAACTACCGCTCGAGCGCGGCATCCTCTGTCCAAGCATTTTTATATTCCACATTGGCGCTCGAGCGGTCAAAAACTACCGCTCGGGCGCCGCACCTTCTGCCCAAAAAGTATCTTTGATGAACACTGGCGCTCGGGCGGTCAAAAACTACCACTCGGGCGCCAGACTCTCTGTCCCCTTGTTATGTAATTCATATGCTTGGCCCGATTTTGTCTCGTAATAGCCCTTTAATAATCACATCAATTCAATTTCAATAATCTTCGCTTAACGTGATATAAAATCTAGGGCATTACAAGTTCCTAGTCGATTCAGCCGCCGCTAAGAAGGATATAGGCCGCTCGAGTTAGAGACTAGTATCTGCGATGTGAGTACCATGTTTCATTGGTAAGGGACATTGTGATGTCCGAACATGCAGATAGGTGCTCCTTGTAAAATGCACTGAACAACCCTCCATAAAGGACTTTCCAAGTGGTTCTCACTTATCGAGTGAAAAGTCCTAGTTTATGGTTGTACACCCTTAGTCCTTATGACCCGGGACAACATTGAGACTCTATGTGCTAGAATTACACTTTGGCTTGTTTACCGACTCTCATGGGGTCATCAGGTGGCAAGGTTGGGTGTTCTGTCGAAACATATAGGAGTCGATGCATTGTAGTCGGGGATTCACCGCTTACCTTCGGGTATGGATATCCTATGTGTTCTCATGTGTATGTAGATTGAAATCTCTGATCAGAGTATGGTGGTAATTATGAAATGGGTTTCATAGATTACACCATTGATGCAACTACGACATGACACATAGTATCGATTCATTGATAACTCTCGATAAACCAATGGTTGTCGAATCGGTCGGGATATATGAGTTGAAGGGACCGTACTGTACGCTAACCATAATTGAATGGTTCTTGCAGGCACTATCATTTGATATCTAGGGAATCATGTAAGCGATGCTGCTAGGCGTTTAACATGATTGGTTGGGTACTATCAGACTTGAGTTCTGACGTTCTCGTTATCAAGGAGTTGATAATTAAGAATGGAGCAATTGGGGTATGCTCATATAAAGACATGTTTAGTCCGAATCACATGGAGATGTGAACCCACGGCTAGTTGTATCAATGAACCATTGAGGGCCACACAAGTACTGGCTTTCTAGATCCCGTTGAGAAGTAAAACTGTTCAATGTGTTGAACGGCTTGTAAATGAGTTTATAAGCATAAATAAAATAGAAGTATGACTTCTATGATAGAAATGTGACTTTTAATTTATGGAAGTGTTCCTAGATTAAAAGTTGGCCAAATAAATAATGTATATGAAAATTGTGATTTTCATAAACATTATTATGGACTAAATTAAATTAATTCAAGTGTTGAATTAATTAAACACTAGTGGACCTAGTAGAGTCCAAATAATTAAAATAATTATTCAACTAGTGACTTGAATAATGTTTAATTAGTCTCAAATATGTTTGAGATAATTAAAAATAAGTCCATGGATTTTTAATTGTTAAAAATCAAATAAGACTTGCATGCATGGGAGGTGAAGAGTTGGGAGACAACTTTCTCAATATTCAAGACATGTGTCACACAAGCCAACAACAACTTTTTACACTACCAAGGCTAGTCTATCTTCCCCCCCATTCAAGCTTGAAATGGCCGAAACCTACACACATTATTCTCCAAGTTTTCTCTCATTTTTCTTCTTCAAGAGTTGAGGAAAGAAATCACTTCTCAAAGAAAATGTGGGGACCCGGGCTCTAATTCTTTTTCTTGGGATTAAATGGATCAATAATATAAAAGTGGGTCAAATTTTCGCTTTTTACATTACCCAAATGTAACAAAACAACATCAGTTCTTTATTTATTTTACAACATGCAAACGTAATATACAAACATAGGATACAACATTTCTTGTTTTAATCCATCCTCTGTAACTAGTAGTGAAATACAGTACAAGATAAAAGTAACTCTACTAGTCCATCTGCTAGGCCCGTGATCACCACGCTATGTCCATCGCTCATCTCTGTCGTGACCCAGATCCTGCCCCACCTGTTGTTATGCACACATACAGACATAACAACAGCCGGAAAACCGGTGAGAACAAATCCCAGTATAAACATGTATACATGCAATACAACAATCTAAAACATGAAACATGCTAATATGAATGTCATTCATATATAATCATGCAATGCGAGTCTAATCATGTCTAGATGCGACTCGACTAAAACTCTTGGGATCCCGTTGTGAATAAGACGTCACTGGCTGTCACCTACCCTACAAATCGAGGTGCTGTACGTCTTATTCCTAGACTTCGGCCTGATCTGTATCCGCGTCTACAATAGGGGCGGTGATCTTCCCCTAAGCTGAGATATCGCCGAACATCTAGTAGTCTGCCTGATCTCCAGACTGCCCTATCTTAATGCATGAATACAAAATCTGTAAACAAGCATAATGCAATGCTACATGATCTGTAAACAAAGCATAGCAAGATCTGCATACAAGTTCTATAAACCAATCTATAACAATCATAATCATATCAAGGTAAGAACAATAAAACAAGTATGTGATTTTGGTTGGGAAACTCAAATGTGATCTCATTTGAGTCGTGATTCCCCAAACAAAACATGTACTATACCTTTCGTCGTAGAATCGCTGTCACGGTCGTCAATACGAATCTGAAATGGAAATGTGGATACGCACTCTATCAATTTCTAATCTAAATCAACACATAACCAAGTCACTACGTGATCTCAATAAAATCTGACGGCATAACGACGTAATTTTCTATACCAGTCAATTCAATTCTCAACAGATATCAGCACTATCTTATTCTCAATCACAATCCAATACAATATTCATCCAAACACAATAATTCTATCCCAACAATTCATAAATCATACTAAAATTCATAGGAAATGCATATGATATCCTTTCTTTGATCCGTCTACAAATATATCATGCTCAATACGCCAAGAACACAATATAATTATCATATTCTCATTTCTAAACATCTGAATTTCGAAACTTACTGAAATTACATAAAACTTACATCACTTTATAGCCAATACCGAGAGGAGCTCAAAACCGAAGTCGGATTTGAATTTGGATAAGTAATTCTTGCAAAATCACAATTTGAAAGTTGAAAAGGAGTTGAAAGCTTTCTTCTGAAATTCTCGTCGATTCTTGTTGCTGAATGAAGAATTCGTGCCACTTCTATATATACATTGCATGGTTTAAGACACATGGCAAATCCTTTGAGATACACGCCTCTCGCTCGGGCGGTCAAAAGTTACCGCCCGGGCGAGTAATGCTCGGCCCTCGCCCAATCCAACAGCCTCGCTCGGGCGGTCAAAAACATCCGCCCGGGCGAGTGACTCTCGACCCTCTTCTCCTAGGCAGTCTCGCTCGGGCGGTCAAAAATGTCCGCCCGGGCGAGTCACTTTCGCCCCACACTATTTTTATCTCAATTTAATCTTAAGATAACCTGGTTATAATCATGTCACTCAAACTTGATAATCTCAAACTAACATGTTATAAAATCTTGGGCATTACATTTCTCCCCCTCTAAGATATAAGTTCGTCCTCGAACTCGCAGGTAAATTATCAAATATCCATGACAAGTAATATAGTCAATACTGAAGAGTTACTTACATCATATAAATAGCTCAGGGTGTTTCTGTCGCATAATTGTTTCCGTCTCCCACGTCGCTTCTTCGATGCCATGACGACTCCACTGAACTTTCACAAGTGGAATAATCTTCGTTCTGAGCCTCTTTTCTTTCCGATCAAGAATCTGTATCGGTTGTTCCACATAGCTCAATGTCTGATCAAGTTCAGCTTCGTCAGGTTGAATGACATGAGAAACATCTGGCATATACTTACGCAACATCGATACATGAAAGACATCATGTATCCCGGATAGAGAAGGAGGAAGTGCAAGTCGATAAGCTCGATCGCCAATCTTCTCAAGAATCTCGTAAGGACCAATGTATCGAGGAGATAGTTTCCCGCGTTTGCCAAATCGAACAACGCCTCTGAATGGAGAAATCTTTAAGAATACTCTATCTCCTGCCTCGAATACTAACGGTCTACGTCTGATATTGGCATACTTTGCTTGTCGATCTTGTGCTGTCTTCATCCTCTTCTGAATAACTTTTACCTTCTCAGTCATGTCACGAATCATATCTGGCCCAAGTTCTGGTACATCTGAGATATCATCCCAATATAGCGGAGATCTGCACTTCTTGCCATACAAAGATTCAAACGGTGCCATTTCAATGCTCGTCTGATAGCTGTTATTGTAAGAAAATTCGCAAAGAGGTAGAGAATCTTGCCAACCAATGCCGAAATCTAGCACGACGGCCCTTAACATATCCTCTAGAGTCTGGATAGTCCGTTCTGACTGTCCGTCTGTCTGAGGATGATAAGCAGTACTCAGGTGTAATGTCGTACCTAAAGCCTGCTGTAAGCTGTGCCAGAAGTGCGAAGTGAATCGTGGATCACGATCTGATACGATGGACTTTGGCACTCCATGCAACCTGACTACCTCTCGAATATATATCTCCGCCATCTGGTCTTGTCTATACGTCATTTTGTATGGAATGAAACAAGCAGATTTGGTCAATCTGTCAATAATAACCCAAATCGCATCGCAGCCTCTGGATGTTCGAGGTAACTTCGTCACAAAATCCATGGAAATGTGGTCCCATTTCCATTCTGGAATAGATAAGCTATGAAGTAAACCTCCCGGCTTCTTCCTCTCGGCTTTCACCTGTTGGCAGTTCAAGCATTTAGACACATACTCTGTGATGTCTGACTTCATCTGTTTCCACCAGAACTGTGTCTTTAAATCATTGTACATCTTCCTGCCACCAGGATGAATGCTGAACCGACTGCAGTGTGCTTCGGACATAATCTGATGTTTCAAATCTGGAACATCTGGCACTACAAGACGGTTATTGACGTACAACACATGATCACGTACCTGATATTCTGATACATGCCCTGATCTGACCATTTGGATCGATTTTTGTACATTTTGATCGGTTCGTTGAGCTTTTTTAATCCTCCTGATCAAGTCCGGCTCAACTTGAATAGCAGTAAGTCGTAGTGGCTTCTTATCTGTATCAAATGCTAATCCAGAACAACAGCAACTTTCAACTAACTTTGTAACACCTATCGTCGATAAGGACAAGGCACATACCTTCCGACTCAAGGCATCTGCTGCTGCGTTGGACTTTCCTGGATAATATTTGATTTCACAATCAAAGTCTTTTAGCAGATCAAGCCATCTACGCTGCCTCATATTCAATTCTGATTGAGAGAATAGGTACTTTAGGCTCTTGTGATCGGAAAAGATCTCAAATTTCTCGCCGTAGAGATAATGACGCCAAATCTTTAGTGCAAATACGATAGCCGCCAATTCCAGATCATGAATGGGGTATCGAACTTCATGTGGCTTCAATTGTCTCGAGGCGTATGCGATCACATGGCCTCGCTGCATAAGAACACATCCCAAACCTCTATGAGAAGCATCACAATATACAACGAAATCACCCGTACCTGAAGGTATCGTCAGTACTGGAGCACTAGTCAGCCTTTTCTTCAATTCCATGAAGCTAGACTCGCACTCCTCTGACCAAACAAATGGTGCATTCTTTTGCGTCAATTGCGTTATTGGCTTTGCAATACTGGAGAAATCTTTGATAAATCTTCTGCAGTATCCGGCTAAGCCCATGAAACTGCGGATTTCTGGTACAGAAGTCGGTCTCGACCAACTGATCACAGCTTCCACTTTACTTGGATCTACAGAAATACCATCTCCAGAAATGATATGCCCCAAGAATACAACTCGATTCAACCAAAACTCACACTTTGACAATTTCGCATACAGTCGCTCGTTTCTCAACGTCTGCAAAACAATTCTGAGATGCTCTGCATGCTCATTTCTATTTTTCGAATACAACAAAATGTCATCAATGAAGACAATCACAAATTCATCTAAATACCTCTGAAACACTTGGTTCATCAAGCCCATAAATACCGCAGGAGCATTGGTTAAACCAAAAGGCATGACAATAAATTCATAATGTCCATACCTGGTTCGAAATGCTGTCTTTGGTATATCTACATCTCGAACTCTGAGCTGATGATATCCAGAACGCAAATCAATCTTCGAATACACGGAGGATCCCTGCAACTGATCAAATAAATCATCAATCCTAGGCAAAGGATATTTATTCTTGATCGTTGCCTTGTTCAGCTGCCGGTAGTCTATACACAATCGCATCGAACCGTCTTTCTTCCGCACAAACAGCACCGGAGCGCCCCAAGGAGATACACTAGGTCTGATATATCCCTTGGCCAGAAGATCTTCTAATTGTGCTTTTAATTCTTTTAGTTCAATGGGTGCCATCCTATACGGAGCTCTCGAAATAGGAACGGTACCTGGTGTAAGATCAATACTGAAGTCTACCTCACGAACCGGAGGTAATCCTGAGATCTCATCTGGAAAAATATCTGGAAATTCCCACACTACTGGTATATCTGTCAACGCCGGGCTCGACTTCTGCATATCTACAGCATAAATAAAGAAACCATCCGCTCCTTTTTGCAATAATCTGTTCATAGTAAGAGCCGAAATCAAGGGAATCCGAGATCTGGAACCCTTCCCGTAGAATTTCCACTCGTCTGTCATCTCGGGTCTGAATCTGACAATCTTGTGGAAACAATCCATGGTAGCTCTATACTTCGTTAGCATGTCAATACCGACTATACAATCAAAATCAGCTAGACCCAACACTATACAATCTAGGTCAATTTCATGCCCCTCAAACTGTAGAATGCAATGTCTAACCGTAGTTATAGATACCAATCCACTTCCCAACGGAGAATTAATAGACACAACATCTAGCAAAGACTCAACAGGCAAAGAATGCAACAATGCAAATCGCTTTGAAATGAATGTATGCGATGCACCTGTATCTATCAAGATATAAGCAGGATAACCATAAAGAGAGCAGTTACCTGCTATCACATCATCTGGTGCATCCTGTGCTTGCTCCTCTGTCAATGCAAACACTTGGGCCTGTTGCCTCGGAGGTTGAGTCACAGTCTGACTACCTCGGCCTCTGGGTGGAGTCGATGCTGGTGGAGACTGAAAAGAGTGAACCGATGATGCCTGCCGCTCAAACTGAGGTACTGGCCCGGATGCTCTTCCACTCTGGCCTTGCTGTACACTCCTCTGGGGACAGACTTTGGCAAAATGCCCCGGTTGCCTACAAATGTTACATCGGCCTGTAACTCCCTGGCACTGTTCAGTTGCATGCCTACCTCCACAATTATTGCAATATACACCTGAAGTCCTTGAACTTTGATCAAAACCACTCTGTCTTGATCCGCTGGAGCTCGACGAACTGCTCCCTGGTCTTTTAAACTGTTTCCCCTTCGCCTTCAGCTGTTCTTTGCGTCCACTACTACTACCACCACTTTCAAATCGAGGAGGAGGAACTTGAGATGGAGGTAGTGGCAGTCTCGGACTCGGTGCAACATACGGAGCACTCCGTTGCCTAAGCAATCCTGCTTCAGATCCTTTGGCATGATTCAATGCATCCGAGAAATTATCGGGTCTCCCAGTATTGACCAACGTAAAGATGTCTGGATTCAGGCCGTTTATAAACTGATCTGCCATGGCCTCATCGTTTCCTGAAACATGGGGTGCAAAACGAAGCAAAGAGGAAAATTTGGCAACGTACTCCTCAATGTTCAGTGGCCCTTGCCTCAGATTGGCAAATTCTGCACCTTTATCTTTACGGTAGGATATGGGAAAGAAACGCTGATAAAACTCGGTCTTAAATACCTTCCAAGTAATCTCGGTACCCCGCTGCTCTAAAGCTCTCCTAATGTTCAACCACCAATTCTTGGCTATATCTTGCAATTGATGGCCAATTAGCTTGATCCTCTTCTCATCACTGTACTCCAAAGAGTCGAATAGCATTTCGATATCCTCAAGCCAGCTTTCGCACTCGATGGCATTCTCGGTACCTTTTAAAGTGGGAGGTCGAAAGGATTGGAATCGCTTCAGCAACGTCTCCATAGGGGTCGCCGTAACATCCATAGGATCTCCGGATGTGCTCCCCTGTTCTGGCGCTGCGGGTCGTAGAGGTACGGCTGCTCTTCTAGGAGGCATATCTAATAAACCAACGGATTAGTATACAAAATATACCACTGTCTCAGCCATCTTCTAGTCAGTTACCTCTGATCTAGAATCAGTTCTGATTCAGTCAATCACATGCTGAAAGAAATCAAACACAAACAACATGTAATAGGAAAGCAATAATCATGCTAGCACCTCATCAAGCAAGGAAGAAGACTCGATCTACCCCGCTCATTCTATCCTATCTCAGTCTACAGAACCTACTGCTCTGATACCACCTGTTGTGGGGACCCGGGCTCTAATTCTTTTTCTTGGGATTAAATGGATCAATAATATAAAAGTGGGTCAAATTTTCGCTTTTTACATTACTCAAATGTAACTAAACAACATCAGTTCTTTATTTATTTTACAACATGCAAACGTAATATACAAACATAGGATACAACATTTCTTGTTTTAATCCATCCTCTGTAACTAGTAGTGAAATACAGTACAAGATAAAAGTAACTCTACTAGTCCATCTGCTAGGCCCGTGATCACCACGCTATGTACATCGCTCATCTCTGTCGTGACCCAGATCCTGCCCCACCTGTTGTTATGCACACATACAGACATAACAACAGCCGGAAAACCGGTGAGAACAAATCCCAGTATAAACATGTATACATGCAATACAACAATCTAAAACATGAAACATGCTAATATGAATGTCATTCATATATAATCATGCAATGCGAGTCTAATCATGTCTAGATGCGACTCGACTAAAACTCTAGGGATCCCGTTGTGAATAAGACGTCACTGGCTGTCACCTACCCTACCAATCGAGGTGCTGTACGTCTTATTCCTAGACTTCGGCCTGATCTGTATCCGCGTCTACAATAGGGGCGGTGATCTTCCCCTAAGCTGAGATATCGCCGAACATCTAGTAGTCTGCCTGATCTCCAGACTGCCCTATCTTAATGCATGAATACAAAATCTGTAAACAAGCATAATGCAATGCTACATGATCTGTAAACAAAGCATAGCAAGATCTGCATACAAGTTCTATAAACCAATCTATAACAATCATAATCATATCAAGGTATGAACAATAAAACAAGTATGTGATTTTGGTTGGGAAACTCAAATGTGATCTCATTTGAGTCGTGATTCCCCAAACAAAACATGTACTATACCTTTCGTCGTAGAATCGCTGTCACGGTCGTCAATACGAATCTGAAATGGAAATGTGGATACGCACTCTATCAATTTCTAATCTAAATCAACACATAACCAAGTCACTACGTGATCTCAATAAAATCTGACGGCATAACGACGTAATTTTCTATACCAGTCAATTCAATTCTCAACAGATATCAGCACTATCTTATTCTCAATCACAATCCAATACAATATTCATCCAAACACAATAATTCTATCCCAACAATTCATAAATCATACTAAAATTCATAGGAAATGCATATGATATCCTTTCTTTGATCCGTCTACAAATATATCATGCTCAATACGCCAAGAACACAATATAATTATCATATTCTCATTTCCTAAACATCTGAATTTCGAAACTTACTGAAATTACATAAAACTTACATCACTTTATAGCCAATACCGAGAGGAGCTCAAAACCGAAGTCGGATTTGAATTTGGATAAGTAATTCTTGCAAAATCACAATTTGAAAGTTGAAAAGGAGTTGAAAGCTTTCTTCTGAAATTCTCGTCGATTCCTGTTGCTGAATGAAGAATTCGTGCCACTTCTATATATACATTGCATGGTTTAAGACACATGGCAAATCCTTTGAGATACACGCCTCTCGCTCGGGCGGTCAAAAGTTACCGCCCGGGCGAGTAATGCTCGGCCCTCGCCCAATCCAACAGCCTCGCTCGGGTGGTCAAAAACATCAGCCCGGGCGAGTGACTCTCGACCCTCTTCTCCTAGGCAGTCTCGCTCGGGCGGTCAAAAATGTCCGCCCGGGCGAGTCACTTTCGCCCCACACTATTTTTATCTCAATTTAATCTTAAGATAACCTGGTTATAATCATGTCACTCAAACTTGATAATCTCAAACTAACATGTTATAAAATCTTGGGCATTACAGAAAAATGCTCTAATTTTTCTAGTGCAAAATTAGAGTGGATCTAACTTGTTGGTGGTGGGCTTAATATTTGAGAAAGGTGGGCTCAAAGGGAAGCTTGTAGAAGGTCAACCTTTCAAGAGCCAAGTTGTTTACATCTTGGTTGGAGCCATCATCAACCTCAAGAGGTTGATAGGTAACAATTTCTCAACACACTATGTATGACATTTTTGTGTTTTTGTATATGCTACACCTAGTACAAGAGGTGGCTGAAATTTTCCATGTGTTTTTCGAAAATTTTGTTGCTTCCGTTGCGTTTTCGGTCACTTAAAATCGATCCCTTTCAAATACAGCTTAGAACAACGCATTGCAGTTAAGACGCTGCATTACAATAAATGAAGCAAACAATTACCAAGGAGTAATGAAGTGGCAATCAACGGATACAAAGATTCGAATATGTCTCAAGTTACCGTTGGAAGGGAAGCTTATAAATATGACAAAAGAACAGCTGAAAAATATAGAGATCACCCTATTCTAAGTTTGTTGTTACTCTACCAAAATCCTAGCTCACTCGTACTTGATTTATTCGTAGCAGTTAAGGCTACAATTTGAGCTCACTAGCACTTTGTAATAATCATTAAATTCGAGAGTGATAAGATCAATTACGCACTGAGAACATTTTGTAATAATAAGAGTTTCAGTTTTTGGCAGTGATAAGTCCAAACTGAAGTGGGTCAATACAAACCTTGTATTCGATCAAAATCTTCCTTGAGATATAAGGGGTGACGTAGGAGTAATTGAAATCTCCAAACATCCAGAAACAATCCTTGTGCATTTCATTTCAGTTTTGTATCCTATCTTTCAGTCAGTTACTTTCCGCAACTACTTTAGTTTAACTGATTGTCATTGACCAACAAAATTCTGAGAATCAGTTTGTCACAAAACTGAACTCAAAATTCGAAAAGATCAGTTTTAATTGTGAGTGTTTATTCAACCCCCCCTTCTAAACACTCTTGATACGTTAATCGATCATATCAAGTGGTATCAGAGCGGGTGAGTCTTGTTCTTGAATACTTTTGATCTATAAACTTGCTAGCTTGACTTCATTCAACAAAATTCCTATGTTTTTCAGAGAAGAATTTGAAGATTGGAAAATCAGAATGCAGGCTCATTTAGCTGCACAAGATGATGACATGTGGTATGTCATAACTGATGGACCCATGAAGATTCTGAAAACAAACACAGCAGTTGCCATAACAGAAGGGGCACCACAAAGAATAGAAAAGCCCAGAGATGAATGGACAACTGAAGATAAAAGAAAAGCAAATCTTGATAATGTGGCTAAAGACATTCTGTACAAGACGCTGGAAAAAGCAACCTTCTGCAAAATAAAGATGTGTAAGACAGCCAAAGAAATTTGGGAAAAGGTTATCCAGCTGTGTGAAGGAAATGATCAAACCAAAGAAAATAAACTTTCTGTTACTGTTCAAAAGTTTGATAACATCCAAATGAAAGCAGGAGAATAAATGCACGAGTATGATGAAAGAGTAAGCAGTATCATCAATGAGTTAAATGCACTTGAAAAAGTGTATACCAACAAAGAGATTGCACTGAAGATAATGAGAGGTCTTCCCAAGGAATGGGATGTCAAGACCATGGCAATGAGAGAGTCCAAAGATCTGAACTAGATTGAACTTCATGATCTGTTTGCTGATTTAAAGGCTTATGAATTTGAGCTGCAAATCAGAGAAGGAGAATCATCTACTCCTACAGCCACAACTGCTCTAGCTGCTGTCAGAACAGAACCAATCAGTTCAGTCGAGAAATCTGATGATTTGTTGAGCAATGATGCTATGTCATTGTTCATCAAAAAATTTGTAAGGTTCATGAGAAATAATCAAGGAAACTGCTAACACTACATGGAAGCTTGCATCATCATTTGTATCACGAGAAGAACTCATTCTAACACTACATGACATGGTAAATGAGTATCAAAAGCTTGCATCATCATTTGAAAAAATCAAAGCAAAGAAAACTGCTCCCACAGACAATAACACCAGAACTGATGAATCAGTTTATGGGTTGAGTCTAAAAAGGGAAATTGCTGAGTTAAAGTCAGAGAAAGACAAAAATCAGTTATTAATCCAGAAGTTGACTCTTGAAAACTCAAAACAGACTGAGCTCATTCAGTCTTGGAACAAGTCATCTACTGCACTGAATGAGATGCAGAATTCACAAAATCAGTTTCTGATAAAACTGGTTTAAGATTCAACACTCAAGGAGAAATGTATCCAAGTGACACTCAACCAAAGCTAAAAATAGACAAAGGGAAATACATTCACTTTGTCAAAGCAATAGTGGTACAAGAACAAATTGTGCCTAGTAAACTGATTGAGCAACCTACTAAGAATATGAGTAAGGCTAGAAGATATGGGATTGGTTATAGTAAAAAATTCTCAACTGATTCACAAAGTCAGTCATCAAAGAGGTTTCACAAGAACTATTCGAATAGCTATTTCAATTACTATAACTGCAAGCCAGTTCAGAAGAGATATAGGCTGAACAATCAGTTTAATAAAGCTAAAACACATAATGTATCATCTGTACACTACACACCAAGCACAAAAAGCCGAGAAAAACCATTTGGAATACAGCTACTGGAAAGTCTGTTAGACTAATCCAAGTGTGGGTTCCTCAGGGACTAATCAGCTCAGGATCCAAATAGATATGGGTACCAAGTTATACTGTGTGTGTGATTCCAGGTCAGGTACATACAAGAACTCAATATGGTATTTGGATAGTGGATGTTCGCGACATATGACAAAAGATTGAAGTGTGTTATCTCAACTGATCAAATACAGTGGTCCAAACATCAGTTTCGGGGACAATTCCAAATGTAGAACTGTGGGTAAGGGTAAGCTTATCCATGGTAACTTTACTTTTAAAGATGTTTTATTATTAGAAAACCTGAAGTATAACTTGATTAGGATCAGTCATTTATGCGACAGTGGATTTTTAGTACAATTTGACAAAAACTCATGTTCAGTCAAAACTTCAACTGATGAAATCATACTAACTGGCAAACGTTGTGGAAACACATATAAAGTCAGTTGGAATGATCAAACTTATGCACCAGTTTGTTTTATTGCTTCCAAATCATCTAAAAACTGGTTGTGGCATAAGAGACTAAATCATTTAAACTTCAAATCCATTGCCTATCTGAGTAAACATGAACTTGTAACTGGTTTGTCCAAAATAGACTTTTCAAAAGAAAAACTTTGCTCAGCATGTCAGTTTGGAAAACAAGTAAAATTTTCTTTTAAAAACAAGATTCGTAAATCTTCTTCCCGATGCTTAGAGCTGTTACATATGGATCTATTTGGTCAAATACCAGTCATGAGCTTAGGGGGAATGAAATACACCTTGGTGATTGTTGATGATTTTTCAAGATTTACTTGGGTTTTCTCAAATCAAAAGACCAAACTGCTGCACAACTGATCAAGCTCTTCAAAAGACTTTTAAATGAAAATCAGTTGGAATTGATCGAATCAGATCTGATCGAGGAACTGAATTTATCAATCAAACTCTTTTAAATTTTTTAGTAAATGCTGGAATTAAGCATTAGCTCTCAGCAGCTAGAACTCCTCAGCAAAATGGTGTAGCTGAGAGAATAAATCGGACTCTTAAAGAAGCTGCTAGAACGATGCTTGCTGATCTGGTATTTCTCAAAGATTTTGGGCAGAGGCAGTAAACAATGCGTGTTACACTCAGAACAGATCAATGATTAATAAAAAGCATATGAAAACACCATATGAGATCTGGCATGGAAGAAAAAGTATAATTACTTATTTCAAAATATTCGGCTGCAGATGTTTTATTCTTGATAATGACAAAAATTATTTAAAAGCATTTGATGCTAAATCTGCAAAAGGAATATTTCTTGGATTTTCATTAGTTAGTATAGCTTATAGAGTTTTCAACAAGAAAACCCTAAATGTTGAAGAATCTGCTCATGTTGATTTCGATGAAACTGAATTAACTGATAAGCCAACTGATCAAATTGAGCTAGTTGATCGATTTACAGATATCAGTTTGGAGGATAAAGATGAAGGAGACAATCATATAAATCAAAACAACCTCCAAACACCAAAACCAGAAGTGTTAGATCAAGCAGCTGAACCAGAAGCCATTCCTAATGATCAGTTGATAGAGCAAACTGATGACATTCAGTTACCAACTGAAGAAATTGCTGATACAACAAATACTGAGTACAGATGGAGAAAATCACATCCAACTGAATTGGTAATAGGAAATCCATCTGATCCACTAAGAACTCGCAATCAAATACTAAATTTATTTATCTATTCAGCTTTTGTTTCACAACTAGAATCGAAGAAAACTGATGAAGCTCTTGCTGATCCTAACTGGGTAAATGCAATGCAAGAAGAGCTAAATCAGTTCACTCATAAACTTGTCTGGAACTTAGTTCCAAGACCAATTTAAAAAACTATTATAGGTACAAAATGGGTGTACAGGAACAAACTGAACGAGGATGGTTCAGTTGTGCGCAATAAAACGAGACTAGTAGCACAAGGATATAGGTAAGAAGAAGGAATTGATTATGACGAAACATATGCACCAGTTGCAAGACTGGAAGCTATCAGAATATTTCTTGCATATGCTTCATTCAAGAACTTCAAAGTCTATCAAATGGATGTAAAGAGTGCATTCCTGAACGGTCAACTACAAGAGGAAGTATATGTTGAACAACCCCCAGGCTTTGTAAATCACAACTTTCCTGATCATGTATATCATTTGAACAAATCCTTATATGGTCTTAAACAAGCTCCCAGAGCTTGGTACGAAACTCTTTCAAAATTTCTAATTGATCATAATTTTTCTGTTGGATCAGTTGATAAGACCTTGTTAAAATTTTCCAAGAATAATCACATTTTACTTGTTCAAATTTATGTTGATGATATCATATTTGGGTCAACTAACCCCAAATTATGCGAAAAATTTGTTAAGTTGATGCAGGAAAAGTTCGAAATGAGCATGATGGGTGAACTGACATTCTTTCTTGGACTGCAAGTGAAGCAACTGGAGACTGGTATATTCATCAGTCAAACTAAATATAAAAGTAGCTGTTGAAGAAATTTGGCATGGAATCATGTTCAGCTACAAATACTCCCATGAGCTGATCAGCAAAATTGGAAACTGATCAAGGGGGAATATCAATTGAGGCGACATTATATCTAGGTTTAATAGGTTCATTGTTGTACCTAACTGCCAGTCGCCCTGATATTGTATTTGCTGTCTGTATGTGTGCTAGATTTCAAGCAAATCCTAAGCAATCACATTTCTCAGCTGCTAAAAGAATTTTGAGATACCATAAGGGTACACAAAATGTTGGGTTATGGTATTCTAAAGACTCTACTTTCAATTTAGTTGGATATTCAGATGCAGATTATGCAGGATGTAAGCTTGACCGTAAAAGTACAAGTGGATCTTGTCAATTTCTAGGAGACAGACTGATCTCTTGGTTCAGCAAAAAGCAGACATCCATAGCTACCTCAACAACTGAAGCAGAATATGTAATGCCCGAAATTTAATCATTATAATCAGACGTTGATTATTGACATGATTGAGGTTATAAGAACTAAAATGAAGAAGCCGGGCGTCGTCGCATTGTGAGCCATGATTTTTGGCAGAATATGTGGCGCCCGGGCGGTAGAAAAACACCGCCCGAGCCCCGGTGTGTATCGAGTAATCGTTTCGGGCAGAAGAGTTGGCGCCCGGGCGGTAGTTTTTGACCGCCCGAGCGCCAAGGGTACATTTCGATAGGCTTGGGCAGAAAGGGTCGCGCCCGAGCGGTAATTTATTATTGCTCGAGCGCCGACCAAGATGCAAGAAAATGAGACACGTCTCAAATGCATGCAACGTTTGTATATATATATATATATATATATATATACATACTAATCTTCAAAAGAAACCAGCAGAAATCGAGAAAAGGGCTGAGGAAGAGTATAGAAAATCCTTACGCCTTTTGTGAAAAATTCGTCCGCCTGATTTTAAATCCGACTTCGATACTGTGTTCCTATCTACACAGGTTACAACTGGACGTAAGTTTTATTACGTTTAGACAAGATTTGAAATTATGATATTGTCAGAATTGAATATGATTCAGATATGGTGTTTCTGCTACCGTATACATTATAGAATTAAAGTCAGAGTAAAGAACAGACTGTTTCTGTAATTGTTATGATTTTTGAAAGAGATTGACTGAGATTCTATATCAGAATTGTGTTAATATTCAGAGTATGAATTATGTTGACACAGATTATGAATTCTGGTAGTATATCTGTGATGTTGAGATTGACGGGGTATCAAGATTGTATGGTGTACCGTTGAAACATCAGTTGATTCAGATTGTTCAGATTCAGAAATGAATTCGAATGTATTGTGATATCGTTGATATGGATTAGATTGTATCTGTTTCGATATTGATCAGATTATATACAGTGTTGAGTATTGACCGAACAAATTGTGTATTGAGTTATTCATTGACACAGTGTATTCGATATTGTCATTTCAGATTTGATATGGACAGATTTGAATACAGGTCATCGTCTTCCTCAGACCGGGACGACAAAGGTATAATTCATGTGATATTCGGGAAGCATAACTCAAATTAGATTAATTTGAATTTCTCATTAAAATCACATACTAGATTATTGTTTATATTGTTACCTGATTATGCTTTGATTATAGAATTGCATTCAAGCATGTAAGATAATTGTGATATTCAGCTATGACTATGATTATGCTTTGTTTACAGATTGTTATTCATTGCATTTAAGATAGGAAAGTCTTGACAGCCATTGTCAGACTTCTAGACGTTCGGTGTATCTCAACTTAGGAGTAGCCATTACTCCTATTGCCAGCCGTCGATACAGCTCGGACCGAAGTCTAGGAATAAGACATACAGTCGCCCCGAGTGGTTGGGTAGGTGACAGCCAGTGACGTCTTATTCACCCCGGGATCCCTAGAGTTATAGTTGAGTCAAGTCTAGACATGATTTGATTAGAACAACATGCGTTTATGGATTGGTTTCATAGACTATGGAACCTATTGTTATTGCTTTCAGTCAGGACAGCATGTTTCAAGATTTAGATTGTTTATATACATGTTTATCTGATTTGAGTTGCATGTTTAGTTAGACTAGATTTCATAGATGATGAAATCTATTACTATCGCCTTTGTTTTTATTCATGACAGCATGTTTCATGAATTATTATGTGTATATGCATGTTTACCATGTTTTATACTGGGATTTATTCTCACCGGAGTATCCGGCTGTTGTCTTGTTTTGTATGTGTACATGACAACAGGTGGGGCTGGATCAGGGTCGAGATGACGATGAGAGAAGACGAGTTAGCGTGGTGATTCCGGACTTGTAGCAGACTTGGTTTATCACTGGAAATTAGTAACTGAACCTTAGACTTAGGTTGTACAGTATTGTACTTTTCTACTGAATTGTAGTGTATATACAGACATGTATATTATTTAGATTCCATTACCTTCCGCATTTACATTTTAAAAAGAAAAATTTTTAGACCCTATTTATCAGAACTGGTAATTAAATCCCAAAGATGATTAATAACTTGATTAGTGTCCGGGTCCCCACAACTGGTGGTATCAAAGCCATGGATCCTTGAGATTGAGATAGTCAGAGCGATAGATCCTTTAGATTGAGATAGTCAGAATTGATAGATCTTTTAGACTGAGAGAGTCAGAAGTGATAGATCTTTTAGACTGAGATAGCAGAGAATGAGCGGGGTGGATTGATTTGTCTTTCCTTGCATGTGATTGCTAGCATGAGATTTATTTCAATGTTGACTTACATTGTGTGTGCTCGCATGATTTATTGCTTTCCCTATTACATGTTGCTTGTTATCTGAGTTGATTGCAGCATGTAATTGTTAAGCTTGGATCAGAACCGAGTCTGAATCAGAGGTATATGATCAGAGGAGGGCTGAGACAGATTGTATAGATTGTGTACTAATATGTTTGATATTCAGATATACTGCCTCGAAGAATTTCAGAAAAGGGCAGTACTTCGTCTGAACAGAGAGATGTATCAGAAACTCAGTTAGAAGAAAAGATGAAAGAATTTGAGTTATTACAGCCGCCGGTTCTGAATGGTACCGAGACATCTGAAGATTGTCAGAACTGGTTTGATGATATAGAAATCTTGTTCGAATTACTTGACTGTACAGATGAACAAAGGGTTAAAATGGTGCCTTATCAGTTACGAGAAGCCGCCAGGAGTTGGTGGATTACCAGTAGCAGAATGTGGGCACACAGAGGTACAGTGATTTCGTGGGAAATATTCAGAACTGAATTTTATCGACGATTTTTCTCAGCCTCGTACCGAGAGGACAAGAAAGCAGAGTTTGAGAATTTGAGCCAAGGTCAGTTGAATATTGATGAATATACCGCCAAATTCTCTACTCTACTGCATTTTGCTCCTCAGATAGCTGGGAATGATGAAGCTGTAGTAAATCAGTTCATCAGAGGGCTGAATTCGGAGGTAGTTGCATTTATGAATTTGCAACGACCTTACCATTTTGCTGACATCCTGAGTAGAGCAAAGAGAGCTGAGGCGAGTCTGAATTAGACAATTGATAAGGTTGTGTGTGAAGCCACTTCAGGCACAACAATCCCCTCTTCGTTATGATCACGACAGTACGAGTGGGAAGCAAGATTTGCTGAAAGCTAGGAAGAAGCCATTCAAGAAGTTAGGAAGTGGTTCCTCGAGTTCCAGTAGTTCTAGTCCGAGCTATACTGGAGTGTATTGCAGGAATTGCGGAGGGAGACATTCCACCGAGCAATGCCAGGGAGTGACTGGTAGATGCAATAATTGGGGACAGCCGGGACACTTTGCTAAAGTCTGTCCCCAGAAGCGTTCCCGAAGATTGTAGAGAACAGAGTTCAATTGCAACCACAGATCCAGAATTCACAACAGGTACTATTCTTTATGATTCTATTTGTGGGGACCCGGGCTCTAACTCAATTCTTTTGGGATTTATTTGGATCTTTGTTCGAAAATGTGGGTCAAAAATTTGCTTTTAACATTAATTCAAATGTATAGATAAAGCATAACATATCGTTAACTGAAATAAACAACATAATGTACATACATATCTGTCTAGTACAACCATACACTAGTGTTCGAATATCAAATACAAGTAGTTCAAATCTAAACAGAAACTACTGGTAATCTGCTACTACACCCGGCATCACCACGCTATCAACTCTCTCATCCTCGTCGTGACCCTGATCCTGCCCCACCTGTTGCCATGTACACATACAGACACGACAACAGCCGGATAACTCCGGTGAGAACATATCCCAGTATAAAACATGGATGCATGCAATGTAATAATCATGTACAAAAGCATAGCATATGTATCAAGTAACATGAATATAAATCTAAACATGTAGAAGAATACAAATTGTATTCAACATTTAAATCTTGACTCGACTCTTTTCTAATCTAGGGATCCCGGTGTGAATAAGACGGTCTGTCACCTACCCAACCACTCGGGGCAACGGTACGTCTTATTCCTAGACTTCGGTCAACTCTGTATCGAGGGTCTACACATATTGCAAATCTGCTCCTATGCGTCGATACACCGAAACGTCTAGTTTTGGCAAATCTGCCAATATCTCCTATCTCAAGACTCGAATATAAATCAATAAACGAAACATTACATAATCAATGTAATAACAATCTAGTATGTGATTTAGGGAAACTCGTATCAAATCTGAATCGAGTTGTGCAATCCCAAGACCACATGAATTATACCTTTCTTGCCGAATCGTCGGTGTCGTCGTCGAAGTCTCGAGTTCACAATAGCCAACACAAATCTGAAATGGCATAGTCGAGGTGCACTCTATCAATATACATCTCAAACAACTCAATAAACATAGCTGAAATCGGTTTCAATACAATTTGACGGCGTAACGGTGTAATTCTCGGTACCGGTCAACTCAATTTCAACAAAACAATATATACAATAACCACAACTCATAATCTTCATAATATACTCATCAAAACACAATATAACATGTTCAATTCTTCCAATCAATATCGATATACATGCTGGAAATTCGCAAGGCTCGTATACGGTGTCCGAAAATCATTCTGATAACAAATATACGATGCTCGGTATACCAAGAACACATATTTCTAACAAAATCATAATTTCCCCAATACATAGATTTCGAACCATGCTGAAAATAATCGAAACTTACATCCTTAGCTAGCCCTCGTTGCAAGGATCAATAATCCGGACTCGGAATTAAAATCAAATGAGCAAATCTTGCACAATCTCAAATCTAAGATGACAAAGCTTGAAGGAACAAAGCTTGCTCTCGATTCTTTCCCTCAATCTGAAAGGAGAATGAAGACTCAGCAACTTTATATATATATATACATGCCATGTGTCAACACGAAATTCAAAGGTGGCAATCTCGCATGCAGACCGCGGGTGCGGTGACTCAAGAGTGCGGGTGCGCTGTGCTCTCGGCAGCAATATTATTTTCTGGAATTCTTAGACCGCGGGTGCGGTCCTTACATGACCGCGGGTGCGGTCTCACACCGCGGGGGCGGTCTTGCTAGCACCGCGGGTGCGGTGTCTGTTCGCACAAATTCACCAATTTCTGTCACCTACACCGCGGGTGCGGTAGTCTTAGCACCGCGGGTGCGATGTGGCTTCGGCCCTGCCGCTCAAAATCTCATAATTCATGCATTCTTATTTCCACAAGTCTAACATCAATGACAACGAATAATTCTCGAGCCTTACACTATTGCATATGTATTGATATATACTAATGCATTTGTTAAGAATATCTTTGACCGAGTTGCATGGAGATATGCTGTACCTGTTGGGTTTGTATGTACTGTAGTATTGATGTCCTTGCTTGTTGAGGAAATGTGGATATTAGAGATTCCTGTTTATAGTGTATACTACAGTAAGCGGAGAATGAAATAGAGATAGATTATGATGTACTTGTGTTTTCTGGTTTGAACGCATTATTGACATTCATATGCTGAACAAGTACAGACATATTGTAGAATATTTCCAGAAATGGTAAGAGTCAGACCAGAGATGACTGATCAGTGGAGATACCACGATAAGGATTCTAGATTTAGAATTCCTTTGATATCTGTATTGTATATGACTCGATTGATACAGAAAAGAACAGATAGTATCCTTATGTATCCAGTAGATCCACTGAAATCGAGCCTATCATTGGCAGATTTGCCAGTGATATACGAGTTGGATGATGTTTGCCAGCTAAGATTTCAGATTTGTGGTGATATCAGAAAGATAAACTTCAGGAACTGAATTGAGATCAGGTATTGTGTGTATAGTCGATTTAGTACAGAATGGTATTGACTATACAGAATGATACAAAATGAATTGAAGAATATTTGAAAGATGGTCAGATATGTATTTTGTTGAATCAGATTGTATTCAGAATAGATGATAACTGATGCTAGTATACTGATTGATTTTGAGACAGTTGATATTGTGATCAGTGACTGATCAGATACCGATATCAGAATGATCAGAAGGTCAGAAATGTCAGAATTGTCAAAGATTGATATTATATGAATTGACAGATTATCTGATATGATTGTGTTTCGAACTGCTTGAGAATTATTGCTTCTAGATCAGTATTTTATACAGATTGTATTGTTTGGGGAGCATATTATATTTGCAGATTATATATAGCAGTTGATCAGAATGGCATGAAGATCTGATTTATTTGTCAGAATTGATAGTATTGTTAGAACTTACAATCCTATATAGATTTACTAGATTAGTATAGATTATTGTTAATCTGAATCAGTATTGATACAGATTTTATGAACCGTGAGAGTATATACAGTTCAGCTTGTATCAGAAATGAATTCAAGAATTCCAGCAGTTCAGAAACGTGATCAGAATGGTCAGAACAGTATTTCGATTATCAGAGCAGAGTATCGGTCAGAGAAACAGATATGTGATTTTGTATTTTGTATGAGACTGATTATCTTGTGATGTCAGATGTGTCAGAATTGTACAGCAAAGCTTGATATAGATAATCAGAGCCGAATACCAGGTAGGTATTTTTCTTTAATTTTTATTATTAACTGATTTGTTTATATCGAATAGTTTGAATCTGGAATTACAGATAGTGTCAGAAATGCATTGTAGTGGATTCAGTGTTCATTTTGCTGACTGAGAATGTATGAGATTCAAACAGACAGGTATGTTATAGGCAGATTAGGTCAGTCGTGACAGAATTTGTACAGAAGTGTTGGCAGAAAGTGTACTGATATGTCTGAATCGCTAACAGAAAAGACAGAAAGAAAGAAATCAGTAGATTTATTTCAGACTTAGTATATTTCTGACTAGACATGGGGAGTATATGTCGATGAATTTCGTAATAAGATCATTATAATATTTTCCAGATTGTGATATAATATGATTATGATTGACAGATTGTTCAATCTATATCTATTAGTTTGTACAAGATGATGTACAAACAGAACCAAATGACACAGATTGATGTCAGAGCATAGTCAGAGTGACTAGAATGTAGAAGTAGACTATATCATATTGTGATTTTGATTAAGTTTGCAATTATGGTAGATCATACCATAAGTTATCTTGCAGATTATTCACCTATTGACAGACAGTCAGAGTATACTATCCAGATATTGGAAGATATCCAGAGAACTGTAATGCTGGATGTTAGCACTAGATGATATGATATATTGTCATTGTGTGAATTATTGTATAATTATAGCTATCAGATTATCAGATGGGTAATGAGATAGATTCAGACAAGATATTATACAGTGAATACTACAGAATTCTGTTGCAGAGAAGGCAGAAAAGAATGAATATAGATCAGATTTGACATATTTAAGATGCCAACGTCGGATGATGACGGTTGGTAGGGGAATGATATCCTTGACTTGGGATTAACAGATTTGATAACAGCAAATGGTACTGATATGTGATGAGTTGTAGATTGGTCTATACGGATGTTGTATAGCCAGTACTGTGAGATTGATTTTGTCACAAGAATTTGAAGAAATATTAGGACATTAAGCTTAGAGAATTCTTATTCCAGACTGGAATTAGAAATCTGAGTTTAAATTTAAACACTGTATACATTTCTTCTGATATAGTTGAATTGATTGTTTGTGAGTTCGAGGACGAACTCAGATCTAAGAGGGGGAGAAATGTAATGCCCGAAATTTAATCATTATAATCAGACGTTGATTATTGACATGATTGAGGTTATAAGAACTCAAATGAAGAAGCCGGGCGTCGTCGCATTGTGAGCCAAGATTTTTGGCAGAATATGTGGCACCCGGGCGGTAGAAAAACACCGCCTGAGCGCCGGTGTGAATCGAGTAATCGTTGCGGGCAGAAGAGTTGGCGCCCGGGAGGTAGTTTTTGACCGCCCGAGCGCCAAGGGTACATTTCGATAGGCTTGGGCAGAAAGGGTCGCGCCCGAGCGGTAATTTATTACCGCTCGAGCGCCGACCAAGATGCAAGAAAATGAGACACGTCTCAAATGCATGCAACGTTTGTATATATATATTTATATATATATATACATACTAATCTTCAAAAGAAACGAGCAGAAATCGAGAAAAGGGCTGAGGAAGAGTATAGAAAATCCTTACGTCTTTTGTGAAAAATTCGTCCGCCTGATTTTAAATCCGACTTCGATACTGTGTTCCTATCAACACAGGCTACAACTGGACGTAAGTTTTATGACGTTTAGACAAGATTTGAAATTATGATATTGTCAGAATTGAATATGATTCAGATATGGTGTTTCTGCTACCGTAGACATTATAGAATTAATGTCAGAGTAAAGAACAGACTGTTTCTGTAATTGATATGATTTTTGAAAGAGATTGACTGAGATTCTATATAAGAATTGTGTTAATATTCAGAGTATGAATTATGTTGACACATATTATGAATTCTGGTAGTATATCTGTGATGTTGAGATTGACGGGGTATCAAGATTGTATGGTGTACCGTTGAAACATCAGTTGATTCAGATTGTTCAGATTCAGAAATGAATTCGATTGTATTGTGATATCGTTGATATGGATTAGATTGTATCTGTTTCGATATTGATCAGATTATATATAGTGTTGAGTATTGACCAGAACAGATTGTGTATTGAGTTATTCATTGACACAGTGTATTCGATATTGTCATTTCTGATTTGATATGGACAGATTTGAATACAGGTCATCGTCTTCCTCAGACCAGGACGACAAAGGTATAATTCATGTGATATTCGGGAAGCATAACTCAAATTAGATTAATTTGAGTTTCCCAATAAAATCACATACTAGATTATTGTTTATATTGTTACCTGATTATGCTTTGATTATAGAATTGCATTCAAGCATGTAAGATAATTGTGATATTCAGCTATGAATATGATTATGCTTTGTTTACAGATTGTTATTCATTGCATTTAAGATAGGAAAGTCTTGACAGCCATTGTCAGACTTCTAGACGTTCGGTGTATCTCAACTTAGGAGTAGCCATTACTCCTATTGCCAGCCGTCGATACAGCTCGGACCGAAGTCTAGGAATAAGACGTACAGTCGCCCCGAGTGGTTGGGTAGGTGACAGCCAGTGACGTCTTATTCACCCCGGGATCCCTAGAGTTATAGTTGAGTCAAGTCTAGACATGATTTGATTAGAACAGCATGCGTTTATGGATTGGTTTCATAGACTATGGAACCTATTGTTATTGCTTTCAGTCAGGACAGCATGTATCAAGATTTGGATTGTTTATATACATGTTTATCTGATTTGAGTTGCATGTTTAGTTAGACTAGATTTCATAGATGATGAAATCTATTACTATCGCCTTTGTTTTTATTCATGACAGCATGTTTCATGAATTATTATGTGTATATGCATGTTTACCATATTTTATACTGGGATTTATTCTCACCGGAGTATCCGGCTGTTGTCTTGTTTTGTATGTGTACATGACAACAGGTGGGGCTGGATCAGGGTCGAGATGACGATGAGAGAAGACGAGTTAGCGTGGTGATTCCGGACTTGTAGCAGACTTGGTTTATCACTAGAAATTAGTAACTGAACCTTAGACTTAGGTTGTACAGTATTGTACTTTTCTACTGAATTGTAGTGTATATACAGACATGTATATTATTTAGATTCCATTACCTTCCGCATTTACATTTTAAAAAGAAAAATTTTTAGACCCTATTATCATAACTGGTAATTAAATCCCAAAGATGATTAAGAACTTGATTAGCGTCCGGGTCCCCACAAAATATCTTGCTGCTGGTAGTTGTTGTGTACAACTGATCTGGATCCAGCAACAACTGAAAGATTATGGAGTAATTACAAATGAATCGCCCATATTTTGTGACAATACGAGCACAATTGCCATCACCTATAATCCAGGTCTTCACTCAAGGACCAAGCACATAGATGTCAGGCATCACTGCATTAGAGATCATGCTTTGAAGAAGGACATTAGACTGGAGTACATCTCAACTGAGAAACAAGTAGCTGACATCTTCACCAAACCATTACCCGAGACTAAGTTTTCTCACTTCCGCAATATTCTAGGTTTAATTGACTTGCCTTAAAATTATTATTGATGATGTTTTACTAATAAAATTATTTGCAGAAAATAAGAACACAACAACAAATCGAAAATCATACTTTATTAAGAATAAAATCGATTCCATCTTACAAAAGAAATCTCAGAACCAACTGAATCGTGCCATTCTCTAATCCAATCATTCAACTCATACATTCGGATTCTAGAAAATGATTCAGTTGTAGAAATCTTCTCAATCACATGCCATTCCTTCCATAGCATTGCATGTAACAGAACATTGTCATCAACCAGATCTATAACATGCCTAACTTCAAAACGATTAATATATCTTCTTGCTGTTGCTGCTTGAGCACGAGAAGGAGCAGCACCACTACGAATTATCCTCTGCAAGTCATGAATCTTGAACCATGTTGAAATCACCTTCTTCAAAACATATTCTTCAATCTTTTTCTTCAACTCTTCTAAATAAAGCCTTGATTGTTCAGTAACATGAACATGCGTACTGCTGCATGCATCAGAATTACTTGAATCCGACATATTGAACTGTTATTATCTCACATTTTATCTCTCTCGTCTTATTTATAGACAGATGACATTAAATTTTGAAGAAACGAAAGAGTCTAAAGTCAACCGAAGCGTTTTTCCTATTTTACCCAGACTTTTTATTTATCAGTTGTTAATTATCAACTGATATCAGTTTGTCATCTATTACTTAATGCTTAACTGACTTCAGTTCATAGTCAACTTATATCAGTTAGTCTTTCACCAGTTCATCTGCTTTATTTCGCAAATCATATATAACTGATGAAATTTATCATTTGCAGAAAGAGAAGAACAAAGTTAAGCACATATAAATACTTCATTCAACCATAAACGTTTACACGAATTACATCATCATATTTTTCCTCTACAACAATTATCCACAATTTCAACCAAGCGGATAAAGGTCCGGTAGATGTCTTGACAAAGCTCTGAGAATCAGCTATGCGCTTAAGGATTTTCAGCTCCTTTCGAAGCATTAGCTGATAGATATGACTATCCTTAAAGACATCCACCCACACAACTATGTTCAAGTGCTCCCGCACCTTTTTCAACTTTGCCATCACTTCGGGAGTGGTAGCCTCTCCAGTATTATACAGGAACTCAAGCCTCTGTAACATTTCCCAGTAGTGAAGCCTCTTATAGAAGACTTCATCTTCTATAATAGCCTTCCTGGTCTCCAGAGCAAACGGCGAAGCACTCGAGCTACTCGCATCTGCCATTCTTTTTGACTTAAATATTTTCACTAATATGACTAAAACTAACCGTGTTACTTCTCTTTATAGGCAAAAATCATGGAAGCTGAAGGGCCATCAATGTTTCAGCAAACGACAATCTTTCTGATCTTTAATTTTATTTTATATCGTCACTTTCATTATCATATGCATATATTAATGGGGAATAATGGTTTTAAGAGGTTAACTGAGAAGACAAATGTTAGTTAACTCTCAAATGAAAGGACACAGTCTTATAACTGATCGTTCAGTTGGGTATTTCACTAATTTTCTCATATAATTTAACTAATTAACCATATTATATTCCAAATCAAGTGACGTGACTGTCTGCTATCGAATGATGTATCTTATTTTAAAACGTGGAAGAATTTGAACCGTTTAAATTTTGCACACGCTTACAGCACACGTACACACGTTTTATTCAAAAAAATTTGATGGACTGACACGTGTCCAGAATTTAAACAGTCACATACATATAAATGATTCCCCGCTTCGATTCAGTTTTCTTTCTTACGCGTACATCATCTCTCGGAGCAAACTCATACACTCAGAGCTTATATTTTTCTCAAAATTTCAGGTTTCCTTACTCTCAGCAATCGCAAATCAGATCCATGCTCATCTATTGAACGCTATGGCTATCAAATTTGAATCTTTTTTATCAGTAGAAGAAGTTGATGTGGAAAATGTATTTCTGAAGCTTGAATCAGCTGGGCTAAGGATATTTTTAGGGCAATACTCGCAGGAGATTTACCCAAAAGAACTCCAGGACCTCTACTCAAATGGATACATCGACTCTAATGGAAACGTCACTTCTACTATTAATGGTCAGCTGGTGACCATTTCTGAAGATTCTCTCGGAGAAATCTTTTCATTACCTTCTGATGGACTGGTACACCTTGCTGATGTTAAAGCATCATATATTTAAGAAATGCAAACTGCACTCTCTGCTGATGGACGGAAAATCAAAGTTTCCGATCCTAGGAAGGAACTAAAGCATGAGGTTCAGTTGCTGGCTGATATCGTAGCCAAAGGGCTATTGCTAAGGCAAGATCATTTGCTGCCCTGACTTTGGAAAAATTTCAAGCTATTACGGTTATTATGACTTGAAGAAAATTCAATTGGAATCAACTTATTTTCAGTATCTTGAAGAATATGTTTTCCTCCACCAAGCAATCCAAAGGATTTGCAGTTCCGTTATTTGATGAAAGTCAAAGGGTTAGTGGCTAATGATTCTGAGCGATTATCTAAATTCAAAATCTTCAATGGGAAGAATGTTCTACCACCCAAGACTAAATTAGATATTTCTCCTGATCAGTTCGTAAAGATCAAGAAAGAGATTGGGATGCAACAGGGTGGTCTCAAATCAGTTAAACAAGCCAAGACATTGGCTCAACTGAAGACAGTTAAAAGAAAACTGATTATCAGTGAATCCGAATCCGAGAAGACGCCCTCTCCAAAAGTTGCAAAGAAACCAAGAACACAAATGACAAAATTACAAACCACAGCAGAATCTATTCCTACTGAAAGTTTGAAATCTTCAAATGCCCAACAGCTTATCAAAGCAGTTCCTCTGAAGATCATCCCACCGGAAATCTCAACTGATGCAACAAAGGAAACAGTTAGGATCAAAGCTCCTTTAATCCATATCAATCGTCCTGCTGTTCTAGAACCTGCCAGACCCAGAGGTATAAAGATTACAGAACTGGTGGATACTACTCATACTGGATTGGAAATTCTACACATCCTCTGTACTGAAAAATGGAAGGGCAAATTGATTAAAGAACCCAGGCCATCCAATTCCATTAAAACTCATATTGACCTTTTTTGGGAACAGGTTAATAATTTTGCAGCATCAAAACTTCAATCATATGATGCCTGGACCGCTTACAGAACTTAGATTTTTGCTAAGCAACTGAAAAAGAAATCTCAGCTGAACAAATTTATCAAACTAGAAGAAATTGTCCTCAAGGTGGTCAAAGATGCCAAAATTGTTCAAGCTTTGGAGAGAAAAACCTATTTTTTTGACCAAATTCGAGCTAAGAAGCTATCTCAACTGCTTGAGAAATTGAAGGCAAACTACATTCCCACCAATCCAACTACTTATAATGATCGAGCTGTGATCACTCAGCTAGATACTGATCTTACTAGCTTGCAAGCTCAGATAAAAGTGTGGGAAATGGATCAGGAGTTAGTTCTTCCTGAGGAAAACTTTGAAGAAAAAGAAGAAGAACCCTCCTCTCAGCAGACAGAGCCACCCTCAGAACAAACTATTATTACAACTGAAGAAACAGTTCAGGATGTGCCACAATCATCTACTGTGGAACATCAGCTGTATTCTGAAGCCGAATTGAATTTTGCCAACATTGATTAAATTATTCAAGCAGTGGTGACAGAATCTATTTCTGAAGAAGTTGATCACTCAACTCATCAAATCACTCAAGAGGTTCCTATCTCAACAGAAGCACCAGTTCAGCCTGCTGTTTCTGAACTAAAGGAGCAAACAGTGGTGCCTACTCAATCACCAAATCAACAGATTGCTGAGAATATGGAAGCTTTGATAATTTCTCCAACTGATGAACCAACACGAATATTAGAGGACTATCAAACAGATGCATCAGTTCATGACCCTCTCACTGAAGATCTTATTCAGCAGGAAAGGCCAATTGCTGATCAACATCAATCCTCATCTCCTCCAGTCCAAGTAGCAGTGACTGAAACAGATGTTCCTGCACAGACTGTTCCTGAAACGATACTATCTGATAGGACCATGGTGGTCTTTGATCAAGTCTCACATGAACCAAGAACATCTGATTAGTCACCTCCTCTTCAATCCACAGAAATGGATCTTATCCTTGAGGAAAACTAGAATATGCAGCAGATGCTTACTGAGATCAAGAAAATTCAATCTACACAATTTTCTCATACTGTCAAATTGGATTCTTACATTGAATCTCATTCAAAAAAACTGAAAGTTATTCAAGAAAACATGGAGTCTCTTACACGAACTGTGGATGAGATGAAAAATAACAGAGGACTAGCTCAAAGTCTATTTACAACTCAGGATATAATTAGAAAACGAGTTGGGCGATTGGAAACTTCTGTTTCTAATAAAATACAATTGCTGCAGACTTCTTTACAAATTGCTGTCTCAAGTATCTCCTCAGATGTCAAAATTCTTTCCACTGACGTTCGAAGACTATCTATGTAGATGGATGTATTTGACAAAAAGGGGGAAGAGATCAAAGAGACTTTAGAACAACAAAAGAAATCTTCTCGTTGAAGAAAAATCTCTACAAATTCGTGTAGTCCATTATTCAGTTGATCAATCTCTTATTTTATCTACAATGAGTTCAGAAGTTCAGTTATTATTCACTTATTTTTGTCAAACACCATAAAGGGGGAAATTGTTGGAAACTAAATTCCGGCGTTTGACAAAATATGAACCAACTTAAAAGACGAACCAACTGATCGAGTAAACTGAACTCAGCAACTGATCGAGTAAACTGAACTCAGCAACTAATCGAGTAAACTGAACTCAGCAACTGAATCTAGTAAACTAATCTACGCAACTGAAACGTAATTCAGTTATTCTCCTCGTCAACTGATAGACAATACATTCAGACGTATGCCTTTAAGCTTAGCATCCTGCAACTAAACATGTCTCGGGAAAGAACATTCAACCGACAAAGAGACATAGAAGACTGCAACTGAATATGAAACGCCGCACTTCAATCAATACAACTTAGAACAACGCATTGCAGTTAAGACGCCGCATTACAATAAATGAAGCAAACAATTACCAAGGAATAATGAAGTGGCAATCAACAGATACAAAGATTCGAATATATCTCAAGTTACCATTGGAAGGGAATCTTATAAATATGACAGAAGAACAGCTGAATAATATAGAGATCACCCTATTTTAAGTTTTCTGTTACTCTGCCCAAATCCTAGCTCACTCGTACTTGATTTATTCATAGCAGTTAAGGCTACAATGTGAGCTCACTAGAACTTTGTAATCGTTAAATTCGATAGTGCTAAGATCAGTTACGCATTGAGAACATTTTGTAATACTAAGAGTTTCAATTTTTGGCAGTGATAAGTCCAAACTGAAGTGGGTCAGTACAAACCTTGTATTCGATCAAAGTCTTTTAGTGGAAATCCTATCCTTGAGATAGAAGGGGTGACGTAGGAGTAATTGAAATCTCCGAACATCCAGAAACAATCCTTGTGCATTTCATTTCAGTTTTGTATTCTATCTTTCAGTCAGTTACTTTCCGCAACTACTTTAGTTTAACTGATTGTCATTGACCAAGAAGATTCCGAGAACCAGTTTGTCACCAAACTGAACTCAAAATTCGAAAAATCAGTTTTAATTGTGAGTGTTTATTCAACCCACCCCCCCTTTCTAAACACTCTTGATATGTTAATCGATCCTATCAATGTGATTTAGGGAAACTCCAGTATATCATACTCGAGTCGTTCTCCCAGTACCACATTGACTTATACCTTTCTTTTGTTGCAGTTCTGACGACGTTCCTGTCTGGAATTCAAAGCCTGTCAATCCCTAAATCTTGCAATGACAATATCAATAACATCATATCAATATACTGCTCAACTCAATACCATTCTGATATATCTAGATTCAACTCAAAATCATTGGCATAACGGAACGATCTCGACATCCCCGTCAATACCTGTAAGGCTCGAGATTATTAGTCCTCATTGACGTGAGACTCGGAAGATATGAGAATGCATGATATGTCACGAAAAGTGCTAATTGAGATGAGATGAGAAAATATTCAGAATAAGACAGAACAGATGGCGCACATGCGCGAAGATATCCGCACATATGCACGAGAATTACAGTAGCATCGGCTCACATGCGCGAAGAAATGCGTGCACATGCGCGACATGTCCAGAGACATCGGCGCACATGCGCGAGATAAGGCGCGCATATGCGCGACACCTCCAGTGAGTTTGGCGCACATGCGCGAGTTGGAGCGCGCATATGCGCGAGGTGTTGTATTGCCGAGACCCGTAGGTCTCGCGCACATGCGCGAGTGATGTCGCGCATATGAGCGAGACGTGTACTCTAAAGAATGACAACACTTGTCCTTGCCATGCAATATAAAGGATATGGGTCTTCATTTACTCTCCTGGACAGCTGAGAATCGGGAGGGAGAAGGGATCAATGAAAAGGAAAGTTCTTTCACTTTTGAAGCTAGCTTGTACAAGATTTTTACATCCAAACTTTAATCCGATTTTGGTTTTGAGCTCTTCTCATCAAAAGCTTCAAGGGGATGTAAGTTTCATTGAATTCCAGCATGTTCTGAATTGTTGATGTTGGGGAAACTTTGTTATGATTGTAAATACATGTTCTTATGATTTTAAGTAACGGTTATTCGCAACCGGATCGAAGAACGAACAATGTATGCGATTGCTACTATTTTCCAGCATGTTTAGAGTTAAAGAAGGAAGATTTTTAGTACTATCATATGATTATGATGATGAGTATGAGTTGAGAATTATTATTATTATTATATGATGAGATTTGGATTGACCGGTATCGAGAAACCACGCCGATATGCCGTCGAAATTGTACCGAGAGTGATATTGAATTGTATAAGATTTGCCTTGAGTAGTATGTTGATATGATACTCCTCTACATTGCCATTTCAGATTGATATTGACAGGTTCGTCTTCGAGACTTCGACTACGACACAGATTGTGCGACGAAAGGTATAATTCATGTTTTGTTTGGGGAAGACACAACTCAAATGAGATTCAATTTGAGAATATAAAGGATATGTGTCTTCATTTCCTCTCCTGGACAGCAGAGAATCGGGAGGGAGAAGGGATCAAGGAAAAGGAAAGTTCTTTCACTTTTGAAGCTAGCTTGTACAAGATTTTTACATCCAAACTTTAATCCGATTTTGGTTTTGAGCTCTTCTCATCAAAAGCTTCTAGGGGATGTAAGTTTCATTGAATTCCAGCATGTTCTGAATTGTTGATGTTGGGGAAACTTTGTTATGATTGTAAATACCTGTTCTTATGATTTTAAGTAACGGTTATTCGCAACCGGATCGAAGAACGGACAATGTATGCGATTGCTACTATTTTCCAGCATGTTTAGAGTTAAAGAAGGCAGATTTTTAGTACTATCATATGATTATGATGATGAGTATGAGTTGAGAATTATGATTATTATTATATGATGAGATTTGGATTGACCGGTATCGAGAAACCACGCCGATATGCCGTCGAAATTGTACCGAGAGTGATATTGAATTGTATAAGATTTGCCTTGAGTAGTATGTTGAGATGATACTCCTCTACATTGCCATTTCAGATTGATATTGACAGGTTCGTCTTCGAGACTTCGACTACGACACAGATTGTGCGACAAAAGGTATAATTCTTGTTTTGTTTGGGGAAGACACAACTCAAATGAGATTCAATTTGAGTTTCCCAACAAAATCACATACTAGATTTATTGTTTATCTCTTTGATATGATTTGGATTTGTTTATAGATTTATATTCAAATCTCTTGATATGATCATACTTTGTCTATAGATTTATATTCAAGCATTGAGATATGAGAGTCATTGACAGATTTGTCAAAACTAGACGTTCGGTGTATCGACGCATAGGAGCAGACTTCCTCCAATTGTAGACATCCGATACAGACACGACCGAAGTCTAGGAGTAAGACGTACAGTTACCCCGATTGGGAGGGTAAGTAACAGACAGTGACGTCTTATTCACCCCGGGATCCCTAGAGTAGAGTCGAGTTAAGTCAAGACATGATTTGAGTTGCATTGCATGCTTATATAGGTTGGTTTCATAGACTGTGGAACCCATTATTATTGCTTTTATGCATGATTCATGATTTTATGTTAGCATGTATACATGTTTCATACTGGGATTTGTTCTCACCGGAGTTTCCGACTGTTGCTATGTCTGTATGTGTGCATAACAACAGGTGGGGCAGGATCTGGGTCACGACAGAGATGAGATCAAGATAGCGTGGTAACTACGGGCGCAGAAGATGACTAGTGGTTTTACTAGACTTGGACTATTTGTAGTTTATGGTTTGTATTTTGTATTAAACACTAGTTTGGATTGATGTATTAGAATAAGATATGTATTTATGTTGTGAAATAAAACATAGAACTCTCTTGTGCTTGATTTATAAACATTAGAATTAATGTTAAAAAGCGAAAATTTGACCCACATTTTCTCACAGATCCAATTAATCCCAGATCGAATCGATTTAGAGCCCGGGTCCCCACAACAGGTGCTATCAGAGTAGTAGGTTCTGTAGATTGAGATAGAATAGAATGAGCGGGGTAGATCGAGTCATCTTCATTGCTTTTGATGTGCTAGCATGATTTATTGATTTCCCTATTATGTGTTGTGTTGTATCTGAATTGATTTACAGCATATAATTGCAAAGACTGAATCAGAACCGATTCTGGATCAGAGGTATATGATCAGAGGAGGGCTGAGACAGCTTGTATAGATTGTGTACTAATCTGTTTGATAACCAGATATGCCGCCTCGAAGGATACCGCAACCAGCTTCAGGACAAGTGCCAGAACAGAGGAGTACGTCCGATACTCAGATGGACGTAACCGCTACCCCGATGGAGACTCTGTTTAAGCGGTTTCAGTCGTTCTGACCCCCAACCTTGAAAGGCACTGAGAATGCAGCGGATTGCGAAAGCTCGCTGGATGATATAGAGATGTTATTTGAATCACTTGCCTATTCAGATGAATGTAGAGTAAAGCTGTTTGGGCATCAATTGCAAGAAGTGGCCAAGAGTTGGTGGCTAACGGCGAAACGAGCCCTAGAACATCGAGGTATTGATATTACTTGGAAAGTTTTTAAAGATGAATTTTATCAACGTTTCTTTCCAGTATCATACCGAAAAGACAAAGGGGCAGAGTTCGCCAAATTTTCGTCCTTGCTTCGATTTGCACCACATGTAGCAGGGAATGACGAGGCGGTCGCCGATCAATTCATAAATGGTTTGAATCCGGATATCTTTACCCTAGTGAACACGGGGCGACCCAACACTTTTTCTGAGGCGCTGAACCGAGCAAAGGGAGCAGAGGCTGGCTTGATTAGGCAGCGAGGAGCTTCCTATAGTGTTCAGAGTCAGAGACCGACGCCACCGCCCGGCGTACAGTTTCCACTACCTCATCCTCGATTTGATAGTGGAAGCAGTAGTGGCAAGAAAGAGTTTTTGAAAGCTAAGGGTAAGCAGTTTAAGAGAGCAGGGGGCAGTTCGTCGAGCTCCGGTGGGTCAAGACAGAGAGGTCCTGGCCAGAGTACCGATTATACAGGTGTCTATTGCAGTTCTTGTGGTGGTAGGCATGCCACTGAGCAGTGCCAGGGAGTGATGGGCAGATGTAACTATTGCAGACAGCCGGGACACTTCGCCAGAGTTTGTCCCCAAAAAGGTTCCCAGAGATTTCAGAGTGCAGGGTCATCAGCTTCGGTGTCTCAGCCCGAGAGGCAAGCTTCGTCTGTCCATTCCTTCCAGCCCACGCCCACACAGTCCCAGCCTAGAGCCAGAGGTGGCCAGACAGTGAGCCAAACTCCCAGACAACAGGCTCAGGTGTTTGCATTGACAGAGGAGCAGGCACAGGATGCGCCAGACGACGTGATTGCAGGTAACTGTTTTCTTTGCGGTTATCCTACATATGTGTTGATAGATACAGGTGCATCACATACATTTATATCAGAACGTTTTGCATTGTTGCATTCCTTGCCTGTCGAGTCAATGTCTACTGTAGTATCTATTTCTACTCAGTTGGGAAGTGGTCTTATATCTGTGACTTCAGTTGGACACTGTATACTACAGTTTGAGGGACATGAGATTGATTTAGATTGTGTTGTACTTGGTCTATCTGATTTTGATTGTATTGTGGGGGTTGACAAGTTGACTAAGTACAGAGCTACCGTAGACTGTTTTCACAAGATTGTCAGATTCAGACCTGAAATGACAGAGGAGTGGAAATTCTATGGTAAGGGTTCCAGATCTCGGATTCCCTTAATATCTGCTCTGACTATGAGTAGATTGTTGCAGAAAGGAGCAGAAGGGTTCCTTGTTTATTCTGTAGATCTACAGAAATCGAGCCCGGCATTGGTAGATTTGCCAGCAGTACGGGAGTTTGCAGATGTATTTCCTGACGAGATTCCAGGGTTACCTCCAGCCCGAGAGGTAGATTTTAGTATTGATCTTATTCCAGGTACCGTTCCTATTTCGAGAGCTCCGTATAGGATGGCACCGATAGAGTTGAAAGAACTGAAAGCACAGTTAGAAGATCTTCTAGCCAAGGGATATATCAGACCTAGTGTATCTCCTTGGGGCGCTCCAGTGCTATTTGTTCGAAAGAAAGACGGTTCTATGAGATTGTGTATAGATTACAGGCAACTGAACAAGGCAACGATAAAGAACAAATATCCTTTGCCTAGAATCGACGACTTATTTGATCAGTTGCAGGGATCTTCTATTTATTCTAAGATTGATTTGCGATCGGGATATCACCAACTCAGAGTTCGAGATGTTGATATACCGAAGACAGCATTCCGGACCAGGTATGGACATTACGAGTTCGTTGTCATGTCTTTTGGTTTAACGAATGCTTCAGCGGTGTTTATGAGTTTGATGAACCGCATCTTTCAGAGATACTTGGATGAGTTTGTGATTGTTTTTATTGATGATATTTTTGTGTACTCTAAGAATCTGAATGAGCATGCCAATCATTTGAGAATTGTGTTGCAAACACTGAGAAATGAAAGATTATATGCTAAGCTGTCAAAATGTGAGTTTTGGCTGAGACAGATTGTCTTCTTGGGTCATATCATATCTGGAGACGGTATTTCTGTGGATCCGAATAAAGTTGAAGCTGTAATCAGTTGGCCAAGACCGACTTCTGTGCCAGAGATACGCAGTTTCATGGGTCTAGCAGGGTACTATAGAAGATTCATCAAAGATTTCTCCAGCATTGCGAAACCGATTACCCAGTTGACACAGAAGAATGCGCCATTTGTGTGGTCTGAAGATTGCGAGTCTAGCTTTCTAGAGTTGAAGAAGAGGCTGACCAGTGCACCTGTCTTGATGATTCCTTCAGGTACTGGCGATTTCGTTGTATATTGTGATGCATCTCACAGAGGGCTGGGGTGTGTTCTTATGCAGCGAGGTCATGTGATCGCATATGCCTCGAGACAATTAAAGCCACACGAGACTCGATACCCAATTCATGATCTTGAATTGGCAGCTATCGTGTTTGCACTGAAGATTTGGCGTCACTATCTCTATGGCGAGAAGTTTGAGATTTACTCGGATCATAAAAGCCTGAAGTATTTATTTTCTCAGTCACAGTTGAACATGAGACAGCGCAGATGGCTCGATTTGTTGAAAGACTTTGATTGCGAAATCAAATACTATACAGGGAAGTCAAATGCAGCAGCAGACGCCTTGAGTCGAAAGGTTTGTGCTTTATCCTTGTCGACGATAGGGGTTTCGAATTTAGTTGAAGATTGCTGTTTGTCTGGATTAGCCTTTGATACAGGTAGTAGACCATTGCTACTTGCTTCAATTCAAGTTGAGCCAGATCTAATTATGCGAATTAAAGAAGCACAAAGAACGGATCAGAATGTTCAGAGATCAATTCAGATGGTCAGATCAGGGCATGTGTCAGAATATCAGGTACGTGATCATGTGCTATACGTGAATAACCGTCTTGTAGTGCCAGATGTTTCAGATTTGAAACAACAGATATTGTCAGAAGCGCACTGTAGTCGGTTTAGCATTCATCCTGGAGGCCGTAAAATGTACAACGATCTGAAGACACAATTCTGGTGGAAACAGATGAAGACAGACATTGCAAAATTTGTGTCTAAGTGCTTAAACTGCCAACAGGTGAAGGCTGAGAGAAAGAAACCCGGAGGTTTACTTCAGAGTTTGTCTATTCTAGAATGGAAATGGGATCACATTTCCATGGACTTCGTGACGAAGTTACCTCGATCATCTCGGGGGTGTGACGCGATTTGGGTCATTATAGACAGACCAAATCATCTTGTTTTATTCCGTACAGAATGACGTACAGACATGATCAGATGGCCGAGATATATGTCGGAGAGGTAGTCAGATTGCATGGTGTGCCGAAGTCTATCGTATCAGATCGTGATTCACGATTCACTTCACACTTTTGGCACAGCTTGCAGCAGGCTTTGGGTACGACATTACACCTGAGTACTGCATATCATCCTCAGACAGACGGACAGTCAGAACGGAATATCCAGACTTTAGAGGACATGTTGAGAGCTGTAGTGCTAGATTTCGGCACTAGTTGGCAAGATTCACTACCGTTGTGTGAATCCTCGTACAACAACAGCTATCAGACGAGTATCGAGATGGCACCGTTTGAAGCTTTGTATGGCAAGAAATGCAGATCTCCGTTGTACTGGGATGATATATCTGAGGTACCAGAACTTGGGCCTGATATGATCCGTGAAATGACTGAGAAGGTAAAAATCATTCAGAAAAGAATGAAGACGGCACAGGATAGGCAAGCCAAATACGCCAATATCATACGTAGACCGTTGGTATTCGAGCAAGGAGACAGAGTGTTTCTAAAGATTTCTTCTTTAGGAGGCGTTGTCAGATTTGGCAAGCGTGGAAAGTTGTCTCCTAGATACATCGGTCCTTACGAAATTATTGAGAAGAATGGCGATCGAGCATATCGACTTGCTCTTCCTCCTTCCTTATCTGGGATACATGACGTTTTTCATGTATCGATGTTACGTAGATATATGCCAGATATTTCTCATGTCATTCACCCTGACGAAGCCGAGCTTGATCAGACATTGAGTTATGTTGAACAACCGATACAGATTCTTGATCGGAAAGAAAAGAAGCTCAGAACGAAGACTATTCCGCTAGTGAAAGTCCAGTGGAGTCGTCATGGCATCGAAGAAGCGACTTTGGAGACAGAAGCAGATATGAAACAGAAACATCCCGAGTTATTTACATGATGTGAGTAATTCTTTAGTATTGATTATATTACTTTTCATCTATAATATGATAGACTGCCTGCGATTTCGAGGACGAAATCATTTCTTAGAGGGGGAGAAATGTAAGGCTCGAGATTATTAGTCTTTATTGACGTGAGACTCGGAAGATATGAGAATGCATGATATGTCACGAAAAGTACTAATTGAGATGAGATGAGAAAATATTCAGAATAGGACAGAACAGATGGCGCACATGCGCGAAGATATCCGTGCATATGCACGAGAATTACAGTAGCATCGGCGCACATGTGCGAAGAAAAGCGCGCACATGCGCGACACGTCCAGAGACATTGGCGCACAAGCGCGAGATAAGGCGCACATATGCGCGACACCTCCAGTGAGTTTGGCGCACATGCGCGAGTTGGAGCGCGCATATGCGCGAGGTGTTGTATTGCCGAGACCCGTAGGTCTCGCGCACATGCGCGAGTGATGTCGCGCATATGCGCGAGACGTGTACTCCAAAGAATGACAACACTTGTCCTTGCCATGCAATATAAAGGATATGTGTCTTCATTTCCTCTCCTGGACAGCTGAGAATCGGGAGGGAGAAGGGATCAAGGAAAAGGAAAGTTCTTTCACTTTTGAAGTTAGCTTGTACAAGATTTTTACATCTAAAATTTAATCCGATTTTGGTTTTGAGCTCTTCTCATCAAAAGCTTCAAGGGGATGTAAGTTTCATTGAATTCCAGCATGTTCTGAATTGTTGATGTTGGGTAAACTTTGTTATGATTGTAAATACATGTTCTTATTCGCAACCGGATCGAAGAACGGACATTGTATGCGATTACTACTATTTTCCAGCATGTTTAGAGTTAAAGAAGGCAGATTTTTAGTACTATCATATGATTATGATGATGAGTATGAGTTGAGACTTATGATTATTGATATATGATGAGATTTGGATTGACCGGTATCGAGAAACCACGCCGATATGCCGTCGAAATTGTACCAAGAGTGATATTGAATTGTATAAGATTTTCCTTGAGTAGTATGTTGACATGATACTCCTCTACATTGCCATTTCAGATTGATATTGACAGGTTCGTCTTCGAGACTTCGACTACGACACAAATTGTGCGACGAAAGGTATAATTCATGTTTTGTTTGGGGAAGACACAACTCAAATGAGATTCAATTTGAGTTTCCCAACAAAATCACATACTAGATTTATATTCAAATCTCTTGATATGATCATGCTTTGTCTATAGATTTATATTCAAACATTGAGATAGGAGAGTCATTGACAGATTTGTCAAAACTAGACGTTCGGTGTATCGATGTATAGGAGCAGACTTCCTCCGATTGTAGACATCCGATACAGACACGACCGAAGTCTAGGAGTAAGACGTACAGTTACACCGATTGGGAGGGTAGGTAACAGACAGTGACGTCTTATTCACCCCCATATCCCTAGAGTAGAGTCGAGTTAAGTCAAGACATGATTTGATTTGCATTGCATGCTTATATAGGTTGGTTTCATAGACTGTGGAACCCATTATTATTGCTTTTATGCATGATTCATGATTTTATGTTAGCATGTATACATGTTTCATACTGGGATTTGTTCTCACCGGAGTTTCCGACTGTTGCTATGTCTGTATGTGTGCATAACAACAGGTGGGGCAGGATCTGGGTCACGACAGAGATGAGATCAAGATAGCGTGGTGACTACGGGCGCAGAAGATGACTAGTGGTTTTACTAGACTTGGACTATTTGTAGTTTATGGTTTGTATTTTGTATTAAACACTAGTTTGGATTGATGTATTAGAATAAGACATGTATTTATGTTGTGAAATAAAACATAGAACTCTCTTGTGCTTGATTTATAAACATCCCACATTTTCTCACAGATCCAATTAATCCCAGATCGAATCGATTTAGAGCCCGGGTCCCCGCAATACCACATCAATATATACCAATTACAATCTATAACTCATATCCAATATAATTAGTAATCAATCCATAATCCGAATCTGTTCAATATCAATCTATATACTCTGAAAAATCATAACAATTTCATAACCAATCTGACTTCGATTCTACGATGTCTAACATGCCAAGAACATCATATATGAAGTGTATTCGATTCCAACAATATCATAATTTCAAAACATATCAAAAGGTAACAAAAATTACGTCCAGTTGTAGCCTGCGTCGATAGGAACACAGTACTGAAGTCGGATTCAAAATTAGACGAACAGATCTTTCACAAATTAGTCGGATTTTTGGCAAATTCTCTGAAGCTTTTCTCGAAATTCCTCTCGTTTTCGTCTGATTTTCCCAAGCAAATGAATTGATTAACATATTATATATACATGTTCAATCCATGTGGCTTCACCTTTGTACTGCACGTCTCGCGCATATGCGCGACCTCAACCGGCGCATATGCGCGAGACCTACTGGTCTCGGTCCTTAGCTTCTCGGCAGCTCGCGCATATGCGCGCCCTCCTTTCGCGCATATGCGCGAGGTTCTCTTGAAATGAACTTGAACCCTCGCACAGCTCGCGCATATGCGCCCACCTACTTCGCTCATATGCGCGAGGTCCTCTGCCCACTTCGCGCATATGCGCGAATCAGTGTCGCGCATATGCGCGAGGGGTACTGTTCCTCGCACACATTTCATGTATTTTCTCATCTTTCCCGGTCCGATCCTTTCCCTCCATAATTACAGAAAATTATAAATCAATAATCACAATTTATCAAATAAAATCCCGAGCATTACACTTAAAAACGTCAAGGGCTTCGTTGGAATGCTCTGAACATGCTGCCCTAACCAAAGAAGCAAAGATTCAGAAAATCCCAACAAAGCCTGCAAAAAAACTTGAGAAAACGAGAAGAACATGAACAAATTTTCACAGCTTGAGCGATGTCACGATAAAAATCATATCTTTTGCATTTCTTATTAGAAAAATATTGATTTACTGTTAAATCGAAGATATAAAAATGTAATAAAAATAAAATGTTGAATCCATTTCCAGAAAACCAACCTATAAGTCGCAGAATTCAAAATAAGAGAGGGTGACGGATTTTATGACACAGAAATTTCACAGCTTGTGCAGTACCACGAAAATGATCATAACTCACTCATTTCTTGTCAAAAAATTACGAATTTACTTTCAAATCGAAGGTATCAAAATTTCCTACGTTTTATATGTTGAAAGTGTTTCCAGAAAATCGACCAAAGATTCCCAGTATTTGAAAATACAGCAGACTCGATTTTTTAGATCAAAAATCGTTTCAAACATTTTTGCTCAAACTTTTGCAAAACATACACATGTTTTCATACAATTTACATTAAAATAATTACTATGACAAGATCGATACATAAAAGAAAGAATATACATGCATGTATTCTTTAAAACTCACGATACGGCGAATAACGAAGCGACGCGGTGTGGGAAGCGATCCAGGAGAGTTGAGGCACGATTTTTCTACTAAAATCAACGTGTGGTTGCTGAATTTTTGAAGGAGAAAGGTGGAGATGGGGCTACTGAAGAAAGAGCTTAAGAACCCTCCAAATTCTCTCCAAAAATAAATGAAAGAGTGCAAGAGATACGTGTGTGTGCAAAGGCCAAGTGTTTGTGTATATATAGTGCATGTGTGTGTGAGTGTAACACGTGTGTGTGTTAGTGGGGTATTAAGGGTTTAATTAATAATTAACTTTTTAATTAAGAATCTTGTTCCACTATTAACTTTACTAAAAATCTCATAATTTATAATAAAATACTCAAGTGATAATTTTGAAACTTTAAAATCTTAAAAGTCACCTAATAATTAAATTTGGATTTAAAATACTTAAAACTGCATAAATCATTTAAAATACTAATTTTATCGACTTGAAACAAAATACCACATTTTTCGTAAATTGTCTAAATCGTAGCCAGCCTCTTTTCCTGATCCTGTATCGAATATTCGCCTGAAATATGAAACTCAAGAAAATATTTTAACATGCATCAAATAAACTTTTAATAATTCAAAATAATGCAATTTCATAAAGCATGCGTCGCTAAAAATTATTCTACAATTAATTAAATAAGTAACAATTTAAATAAATGCATCGGTTTTACGTGTATTGATTTTGGGCTCTACAAATTCACTATTTCTCTTCATCTCTAATAATTGATTATCAAATTGTTGTTTCTTCAAAATTCTATCAAACAAAGTTGAGCGAAGAACCAATGCAGATAATTGAGCTACTGTTATATCATTTCTTTGCAAATCAAGCAACAATGTTTCTGAATCATGAAACCCAGCAAAAGACTCGACTTGCGACGTAAAGCATCCGCAACCACATTAGCTTTACTAGGATAATATCTAATTGTGCAATCATAGTCCTTCACCAGTTCCAACCATCTCCGCTGCCGCATATTCAACTCCTTCTGTGAAAACAAATAACTCAAACCTTTTTTATCGATTAAAATTTCACACTTCTCACCATAAAGATAGTGCCGCCAAATCTTTAAGGCAAAAACCATCACATCCGCCAATTCCAAATCATGAGTAGGATAATTTTTCTTGTAGTCCTTCAACTTACGAGAAGCATATGATATTACTTTCCCACGCTGCATCAGTACGACACCTAACCTTTCTTTGAAGCATCTGTATACACAGCAAAATCCTCAGTACCACAAGGTAGTACTAACACAGGTGCAGAAGTCAACTTATCTTTCAGTGATTGGAATGATTGTTGGCATTCTATGGTCCATTCGAACTTAATAGACTTCTTTGTAAAACTCGTCAGTGGCAATGCTATATTTGAAAAATCCGCTATGAACCGTCTGTAATATCTTACTAAACCAAGAAAACTCTAATGTAACGTCCGAAAAACCAACGTACGTAATTCATATGATGCAAAATTATTTTAATTGCTTAATTGTTTTACTTAATTGTTTTTAAATGCTTGCATGATATTTATTATATGATTAAATGTATGATTGCATGAGTAAATGATTATTTGACATGTTTTCATAAAATTAAGGATTTTACCCGAATATTCGATAATAGGCAAGGGAAAAGAGACCGAGGACAACCAAGAAAAGAATATTTATTTTTCATTAAATAACAGAAAGGCTTCCTAAAATGATTAAAAATGGCTTAATTTTTCTAAAAATGTTAGAATTCGAATTATTTTATGAGTCGAGCTATATTTTTTCCAAGGAAAACGGCTCTGGGCAAAAAAAGAATTTTAAAATATCAAAAATATTATTTTATGGAAACAAAATCTATAAACATAATTTTTTTAATTAATTAAGTGTTATTGGGCCCAATTTAAATAATTTAAGTAGGCCCAATTACCCTTAATTTGCAACCCAAAACCATAGCCCATTTAACTTGCAAATTAAATTATTAATATGCTACCTAGGTTTGCAAACCCCATAATTCCTTCACCATCAGCAGGCGAAAACACCCTCCCACACTCACAAGTATTTTCGAAAATTTGGGAAGGAAAGAAGCTTGTGTTTTTCGTCGGCCGTCCCGTTCGTCCTTCCTCGCCGACGATTGAAAATTTGAGCGTTATAAACGCAAATACACGTTCTCTGAACTTTTTAAAGCATCATAAAAATCATAGTATGTGTGTGTTTAATGATTATGCATGAAAAATAGTGGTATTCAATTTTTTTACGGTATGATACGTAATTTCAATGTTTTTACGCTTATTGATGAAACATTATGATACCCAAGGGTTAAAGCTGCCAATCTATGTTTAAACATGAAGGAATATGAGAATTTTTAAAAGAAAACAAGCTGTAATCGAAGGGGAAGAAATACAGGAGATGGATGAGGGTCTTTTAAAACAAATTTCATGCATGTCTTGACGTAGGAGTGGGCTAAGGTGCATGGTCACTTGGGGCTTGGCCAGGGCTGGTTGGGCTTCGTTAGGGTCATGTTTGAGGGCCTGGTAGAGTCCTAGCAAGGCTAGGACTCGTGGGTAGCAGTTGGAGAATAACATGCACAAATTCCCATAAATATTCTAGAGGAGTCTAAAATTAAATTAACTAAGGAGTTAGTTTATAAACTAAATAGTAGTTATTTAATTTAAAATACATATACATGTATATATTTTATATGGTGATATAAAATATGTGTATATGATATTATTATGTCATGTATTATTAAAGGTTAATAAATACATTATATATAAAATATATGGGTGTTTAAATATAATGAAATTATTATAATACTTGTGGATAGGAGTCTCACTCTATATATACACAACTAGGACTCATAATAAACCTAACCTAGTTTTTTGCACACAAAAAAAAAAATCTCTCCTCCCTAGAAAATAAACTCTCGGCCACAAAGCACGCAGATGGAGGTCAGGGGCTAGGATTGCTCGCAGCTAGGTTGGTGCTGGCCAAGTTGGTCCAGTAGAGTCCTAAGTGAGTCCTAGGATTGTTAGGGGCAGGCTGGCTCGAAGTAAGAGGGGCTGCGAACTCCACAGCGCTGCTGCGCATGCACAGGGGCGCTAGGGCAGTTCGCAAGGCTTCAACAGGGATTAGTAGGTTTCTGGGATACGGTCAGGATGGCTAGTTAGGTCCTATAGGGTCTAAGGATGATGGGCAATGGGCTGGGCCAGGGGCTGGAGTGGCTGGGTTGGCCGCTGGTTCGAGAGAACGTGTGAGAGCTAAAGAACGTGCAGCTTGTGTCTTCTGATCCAGGTTGCTCGCGCGTGGGTTCCAAGGCTTGGGCTGGGTCTAGGGATGGTTAGGGTCACGTGGGCTCGGTGGGGGCTCGGCTGGACGAGTCCTAGTGTCACTAGGAGTCTATAGGCTTGAGTTCAAGCCATGTGCAGGTTGGGTCCGTTCTAGGCAAGTTTGAGCGAGCTAGGGCTAGGTTCTATGGGATGGGCTTGGTCAGGAGGGTGCCTAGATGGGTTGGGTCGGGTTTGACCTCGAGTAAATTGGGAGATGGCTCGGTGTGTTCTTATAATGGTCAATTTCAAAAATAATAGAACTAATATTGAATCCATGGGTCAACGGGTGTGGCTCATGATTTAAAAGGGTAGAATAAATGAGAAAAAATGCTATGTTAAAAATTTGGGATCAAAATATTGAGTTTTGGATTTATCTGGGATTTTATCGCCGCACAAAACGTTAATTAAAGAATTAATTGAAAATCCTAGTTTTAAGCTTTATAAAATTATGAATAAATATATTTAGGCTTAAATAATTATTTAGGATAATCACATGTCATTAAAAGTAAAAAAAGGTAAATTCGAGAATATTTACATCCAGGGAAAAACGGTAATTTTACACTTAGGAAAATGCAAAAACGCTTGCCCCTTGACTCTTCTTAACTGTCGGTCCTTCTTCATCTCTTGTTCATCATGTTCGGCAAGCAATGCTTTCTCAACAATATCTTGATATGTAACAACTTTCGACATGTGAACATCCCTTCTAATCTCTGGCCTTAGTCCACGAAGAAAACGATCTCCCTTATCTTTATCAGTTTCGGCAATAAAGGGAACAAAGATGCATCTTTCCTCAAATTTAAGAATATACTCATTGACATTCATGGAACCTTGTCTCAACTCAAGAAATTCTTTTACCTTTTTGTCTTTAACTTCACTTGAAAAGTACTTGGCATAGAATAAATCATTGAACTCATTCCACTTTAATTCACGAACATTAACAGTAACATTGGTGGTTTCCCACCAAATATGGGCCGCTTTCACTAACATAAAAACAGCACAACTCACTTTATCTGTACAAGTAAACTTCAAATAATCAAATATTTCCTCCAATTACTTGACCCACTCAAGAGCCACTAGTGGATCAGGACCACCGATAAATTCACGAGGGTTCATCCGCTTGAACCGATCATAAGAACCATTTTCAATGCTTTCCATTCTTCTTTGACCCTTTCCATGGCCACTACCCTGGGTCGGGGTGTGCGTGCTCAATAACTGCTGAATCTGTTCGCCATGGACCTTCGCCTGTTCTTTTAATAGCTTAATCTCGTCCACAAATTTTGCAATCTTATCAGTGATAGGGGTCCTATCATCCCCTTTGGTGCTTTTTCTTTTGGGGGACTTTCCTACGCATAAGCTCACTCCAACATAACTAGGAAGCAATGATATATCAATGGCAATGAAATTGAATCATCCCTCAATGTTAAAATAAATAGATTCTGGATTGTTCTAGGTAGAAGAAGTCATATATGGTCCGAAGATACTACTCTGATACCAATTGAAACACCCCTCTCCCATGACATTTAATTTTTAAAACAAATAACATGTGCAGAAGCATTTCATTTAAAGGAAAAATAAATCTCGTATATAAAAAAACGTTACAAAACCTTTGACATAACCATACCCAAAAACTATCATAAAAATATTTACAAAAGTCACCACAAATATATGTGACTCAATCTTTCTAAATACCAGATGTCTATGACTACCAATGTTTCACAAAACCAAAATAAGTATTACATGCCAAAAGTTTTTCCCCTTCCCTTGCCATATGACTTCTTCCACCTCTAACAATCCATTTCAATCTTCTTATCCCATGTATCACATGATATTAACTGGAATGAGTTTATAACTTAGCAAGTAGAAAGCGAAGTACAATAAATAAATATACATATGCTTGGGCTTGAATAACACGGCTATGGCAATGAAAGCTATATAATACCATATTCAATGAACAATAGATAACAAAGCATAATTGATTGTATTTCATGGCATGAATTAAAGAAATAATTCATAGTCATGGACCTGCGACCTGTGGCATGACATAGACCCTTAATAAATCTGTAACAGAGACTATGTGTAATGCCCCGAAATTTAATCCTAGTAATCTGTAATTATTGACTTATAATTTGATATGATTATAAAAAGATTAATCGGGACACGATTTGAGTCGGCGTGAAACGAATTATGTGCGAGGACATCCCTCGCGTGCACATGCGCGACATAAGATGCGCACATGCGCGAAATGGACAGAAAGTCTCGCGCATATGCGCGACGGTGTGCGCGCATATGGGCGAGCTGTGCGAGTTGCGTCCAGAGAGACTCGCGCATATGCGCGACGTGAATCCGCGCATATGCGCAAGACAACCCGAGAGTTGGCATTTTTGAACATTGGTCTCGCGCATATGCGCCGAGTAAGGGCGCGCATATGCGCGAGATGCCGTGTAGTCACGCGCCGAGACAATAGGTCTCGCGCATATGCGCGGAAAGAGGTCGCGCATATGCGCGAGACGTGCAGCACAAAAACATGAGCCACATTTTAGGAAACATGCAGGTGTGTATATATATATATATATGCACAAAGGTAATTGGAAATCAGGAAAAAAAAGGAGAAAACAAAGCCACTTTTCCATTTTGATTTTAGAATTCGATTCGTTCCGTCCGTTAGATTTTAAATCTGACTACAGTACTGAGTTCCTATCAATGTAGGCGACAACTGGACATAAGTTTTACTACGTTTTGACATGTTTTGAAATTATGATGTTGTTGGAATTGAATACATGTCATATATGTTGTTCTTGACATGTTAGACAGCGTAGAATCGAAGTCAGATTAAGAAACGGACTGATTATGAAATTAATATTAATTTTTAGGGTATATTTATTATACCGGACAGATTTGAATTGTGACTGGATTATAGATTATATTGGATATTGGTTATGGGTTGTAACTGTTATCTGGTGATGTTGTATTGACGGGGATATTGAGATTGTACCGTTATACCGTTGATTTTGAATTAAATCCAGATTAATCAGATTGTTATTGATTTGAAAGGTATACTGATATCAGACTTTTTATTTATCAGTTGTTAATTATCAACTGATAACAGTTTGTCATCTATTACATAATGCTTAACTGACTTCAGTTCATAGTCAACTTATATCAGTTAGTCTTTCATCAGTTCATCTGCTTTATTTCGCAAATCATATATAACAACTGATGAAATTTATCATTTGCAAAAAGAGAAGAACAAAGTTAAGCACATATAAATACTTCATTCAACCATAAACGTTTACACGAATTACATCATCATATTTTTCCTCTACAACAATTATCCACAATTTCAACCAAGCGGATAAAGGTCCGGTAGATGTCTTGACAAAGCTCTGAGAATCAGCTATGCGCTTAAGGATTTTCAGCTCCTTTCGAAGCATTAGCTGATAGATATGTCTATCCTTAAAGACATTCACCCACACAACTATGTTCAAGTGCTCCCGCACCTTTTTCAACTTTGCCATCACTTCGGGAGTGGTAGCCTTTCCAGTATTATACAGGAACTCAAGCCTCTGTAACGTTTCCCAGTAGTGAAGCCTCTTATAGAAGACTTCATCTTCTATAACAGCCTTCCTGGTCTCCAGAGCAAACGGCGAAGCACTCGAGCTACTCGCATCTGCCATTCTTTTTGACTTAAATATTTTCACTAATATGACTGAAACTAACCGTGTTACTTCTCTTTATAGGCAAAAATCATGGAAGCTGAAGGGCCATCAATGTTTCAGCAAACGACAATCTTTCTGATCTTTAATTTTATTTTATATCGTCACTTTCATTATCATATGCATATATTAATGGGGAATAATGGTTTTAAGAGGTTAACTGAGAAGACAAATGTTAGTTAACTCTCAAATGAAAGGACACAGTCTTATAACTGATCGTTCAGTTGGGTATTTCACTAATCTTCTCATATAATTTAACTAATTAACCATATTATATTCCAAATCAAGTGACGTGACTGTCTGCTATCTAATGATGTGTCTTATTTTAAAACGTGGAAGAATTTGAACCGTTTAAATTGTGCACACGCTTACAGCACACGTACACACGTTTTATTCAAAAAAATTTGATGGACTGACACGTGTCCAGAATTTAAACAGTCACATACATATAAATGATTCCCCGCTTCGATTCAGTTTTCTTTCTTACGCGTACATCATCTCTCAGAGCAAACTCATACACTCAGAGCTTATATTTTTCTCAAAATTTCAGGTTTCCTTACTCTCAGCAATCGCAAATCAGATCAATGCTCATCTGTTGAACGCTATGGCTATCAAATTTGAATCTGTTTTATCAGTAGAAGAAGTCGATGTGGAAAATGTATTTCTGAAGCTTGAATCAGCTGGGCTAAGGATATTTTTAGGGCAATACTCGCAGGAGATTTACCCAAAAGAACTCCAGGACCTCTACTCAAATGGATATATCGACTCTAATGGAAACGTCACTTCTACTATTAATGGTCAGCTGGTGACCATTTCTGAAGATTCTCTCGGAGAAATCTTTTCTTTACCTTCTGATGGACTGGTACACCTTGCTGATGTTAAAGCATCATATATTGAAGAAATGCAAACTGCACTCTCTGCTGATGGACGGAAAATCAAAGTTTCCGATCCTAGGAAGGAACTAAAGCATGAGGTTCAGTTGCTGGCTGATATCGTAGCCAAAGCGCTATTGCTAAGGCAAGATCATTTGCTGCCCTGACTTTGGAAAAATTTCAAGCTATTACGGTTATTATGACTTGAAGAAAATTCAATTGGAATCAACTTATTTTCAGTATCTTGAAGAATATGTTTTCCTCCACCAAGCAATCCAAAGGATTTGCAGTTCCGTTATTTGATGAAAGTCAAAGGGTTAGTGGCTAATGATTCTGAGCGATTATCTAAATTCAAAATCTTCAATGGGAAGAATGTTCTACCACCCAAGACTAAATTAGATATTTCTCCTGATCAGTTTGTAAAGATCAAGAAAGAGATTGGGATGCAACAGGGTGCTCTCAAATCAGTTAAACAAGCCAAGACATTGGCTCAACTGAAGACAGTTAAAAAAAAACTGATTATCAGTGAATCCGAATCCGAGAAGACGCCCTCTCCAAAAGTTGCAAAGAAACCAAGAACACAAATGACAAAATTACAAACCACAGCAGAATCTATTCCTACTGAAAGGTTGAAATCTTCAAATGCCCAACAGCTTATCAAAGCAGTTCCTCTGAAGATCATCCCACCGGAAATCTCAACTGATGCAACAAAGGAAACAGTTAGGATCAAAGCTCCTTTAATCCATATCAATCGTCCTGCTGTTCTAGAACCTGCCAGACCCAGAGGTATAAAGATTACAGAACTGGTGGATACTACTCATACTGGATTGGAAATTCTACACGTCCTCAGTACTGAAAAATGGAAGGGCAAATTGATTAAAGAACCCAGGCCATCCAATTCCATTAAAACTCATATTGACCTTGTTTGGGAACAGGTTAATAATTTTGCAGCATCAAAACTTCAATCCTATGATGCCTGGACCGCTTACAGAACTCAGATTTTTGCTAAGCAACTGAAAAAGAAATCTCAGCTGAAAAAATTTATCAAACTAGAAGAAATTGTCCTCAAGGTGGTCAAAGATGCCAAAATTGTTCAAGCTTTGGAGAGAAAAACCTATTTTTTTGACCAAATTCGAGCTAAGAAGCTATCTCAACTGCTTGAGAAATTGAAGGCAAACTACATTCCCACCAATCCAACTACTTATAATGATCGAGCTGTGATCACTCAGCTAGATATTGATCTTACTAGCTTGCAAGCTCAGATAAAAGTGTGGGAAATGGATCAGGAGTTAGTTCTTCCTGAGGAAAACTTTGAAGAAAAAGAAGAAGAACCCTCCTCTCAGCAGACAGAGCCACCCTCAGAACAAACTATTATTACAACTGAAGAAACAGTTCAGGATGTGCCACAATCATCTACTGTGGAACATCAGCTGTATTCTGAAGCCGAATTGAATTTTGCCAACATTGATGAAATTATTCAAGCAGTGGTGACAGAATCTATTTCTGAAGAAGTTGATCACTCAACTCATCAAATCACTCAAGAGGTTCCTATCTCAACAGAAGCACCAGTTCAGCATGCTGTTTCTGAACTAAAGGAGCAAACAGTGGTGCCTACTCAATCACCAAATCAACAGATTGCTGAGAATATGGAAGCTTTGATAATTTCTCCAACTGATGAACCAACACGAATATTAGAGGACTATCAAACAGATGCATCAGTTCATGACCCTCTCACTGAAGATCTTATTCAGCAGGAAAGGCCAATTGCTGATCAACATCAATCCTCATCTCCTCCAGTCCAAGTAGCAGTGACTGAAACAGATGTTCCTGCACAGACTGTTCCTGAAACGATACTATCTGATAGGACCATGGTGGTCTTTGATCAAGTCTCACATGAACCAAGAACATCTGATCAGTCACCTCCTCTTCAATCCACAGAAATGGATCTTATCCTTGAGGAAAACTAGAATATGCAGCAGATGCTTACTGAGATCAAGAAAATTCAATCTACACAATTTTCTCATACTGTCAAATTGGATTCTTACATTGAATCTCATTCAAAAAAACTGAAAGTTATTCAAGAAAACATGGAGTCTCTTACACGAACTGTGGATGAGATGAAAAATAACAGAGGACTAGCTCAAAGTCTATTTACAACTCAGGATATAATTAGAAAACGAGTTGGGCGATTGGAAACTTCTGTTTCTAATAAAATACAATTGCTGCAGACTTCTTTACAAACTGCTGTCTCAAGTATCTCCTCAGATGTCAAAATTCTTTCCACTGACGTTCGAAGACTATCTATGTAGATGGATGTATTTGACAAAAAGGGGGAAGAGATCAAAGAGACTTTAGAACAACAAAAGAAATCTTCTCGTTGAAGAAAAATCTCTACAAATTCGTGTAGTCCATTATTCAGTTGATCAATCTCTTATTTTATCTACAATGAGTTCAGAAGTTCAGTTATTATTCACTTATTTTTGTCAAACACCATAAAGGGGGAAATTGTTGGAAACTAAATTCCGGCGTTTGACAAAATATGAACCAACTTAAAAGACGAACCAACTGATCGAGTAAACTGAACTCAGCAACTGATCGAGTAAACTGAACTCAGCAACTCATCGAGTAAACTGAACTCAGCAACTGAATCTAGTAAACTAATCTACGCAACTGAAACGTAATTCAGTTATTCTCCTCGTCAACTGATAGACAATACATTCAGACGTATGCCTTTAAGCTTAGCATCATGCAACTAAACATGTCTCGGGAAAGAACATTCAACCGACAAAGAGACATAGAAGACTGCAACTGAATATGAAACGCCGCTCTTCAATCAATACAACTTAGAACAACACATTGCAGTTAAGACGCCACATTACAATAAATGAAGCAAACAATTACCAAGGAATAATGAAGTGGCAATCAACAGATGCAAAGATTCGAATATATCTCAAGTTACCGTTGGAAGGGAATCTTATAAATATGACAGAAGAACAGCTGAATAATATAGAGATCACCCTATTTTAAGTTTTCTGTTACTCTGCCCAAATCCTAGCTCACTCGTACTTGATTTATTCATAGCAGTTAAGGCTACAATGTGAGCTCACTAGAACTTTGTAATAATCGTTAAATTCGATAGTGCTAAGATCAGTTACGCACTGAGAAAATTTTGTAATACTAAGAGTTTCAATTTTTGGCAGTGATAAGTCCAAACTGAAGTGGGTCAGTACAAACCTTGTATTCGATCAAAGTCTTTTAGTGGAAATCCTATCCTTGAGATAGAAGGGGTGACGTAGGAGTAATTGAAATCTCCGAACATCCAGAAACAATCCTTGTGCATTTCATTTCAGTTTTGTATTCTATCTTTCAGTCAGTTACTTTCCGCAACTACTTTAGTTTAACTGATTGTCATTGACCAAGAAGATTCCGAGAACCAGTTTGTCACCAAACTGAACTCAAAATTCGAAAAGATCAGTTTTAATTGTGAGTGTTTATTCAACCGACCCCCCCTTTCTAAACACTCTTGATATGTTAATCGATCCTATCAATGTGATTTAGGGAAACTCAAGTATATCATACTCGAGTCGTTCTCCCAGTACCACATTGACTTATACCTTTCTTTTGTTGCAGTTCTGACGACGTTCCTGTCTGGAATTCAAAGTCTGTCAATCCCTAAATCTTGCAATGACAATATCAATAACATCAAATCAATATACTGCTCAACTCAATACCATTCTGATATATCTAGATTCAACTCAAAATCATTGGCATAACGGAACGATCTCGACATCCCCGTCAATACCTGTAAGGCTCGAGATTATTAGTCCTCATTGACGTGAGACTCGGAAGATATGAGAATGCATGATATGTCACGAAAAGTGCTAATTGAGATGAGATGAGAAAATATTCAGAATAAGACAAAACAGATGGCGCACATGCGCGAAGATATCCGCACATATGCACGAGAATTACAGTAGCATCGGCGCACATGCGCGAAGAAATGCGTGCACATGCGCGACATGTCCAGAGACATTGGCGCCCATGCGCGAGATAAGGCCCGCATATGCGCGACACCTCCAGTGAGTTTGGCGCACATGCGCGAGTTGGAGCGCGCATATGCGCGAGGTGTTGTATTGCCGAGACCCGTAGGTCTCGCGCACATGCGCGAGTGATGTCGCGCATATGAGCGAGACGTGTACTCTAAAGAATGACAACACTTGTCCTTGCCATGCAATATAAAGGATATGGGTCTTCATTTACTCTCCTGGACAGCTGAGAATCGGGAGGGAGAAGGGATCAAGGAAAAGGAAAGTTCTTTCACTTTTGAAGCTAGCTTGTACAAGATTTTTACATCCAAACTTTAATCCGATTTTGGTTTTGAGCTCTTCTCATCAAAAGCTTCAAGGGGATGTAAGTTTCATTGAATTCCAGCATGTTCTGAATTGTTGATGTTGGGGAAACTTTGTTATGATTGTAAATACATGTTCTTATGATTTTAAGTAACGGTTATTCGCAACCGGATCGAAGAACGGACAATGTATGCGATTGCTACTATTTTCCAGCATGTTTAGAGTTAAAGAAGGCAGATTTTTAGTACTATCATATGATTATGATGATGAGTATGAGTTGAGAATTATGATTATTATTATATGATGAGATTTGGATTGACCGGTATCGAGAAACCACGCCGATATGCCGTCGAAATTGTACCGAGAGTGATATTGAATTGTATAAGATTTGCCTTGAGTAGTATGTTGATATGATACTCCTCTACATTGCCATTTCAGATTGATATTGACAGGTTCGTCTTCGAGACTTCGACTACGACACAGATTGTGCGACGAAAGGTATAAATCATGTTTTGTTTGGGGAAGACACAACTCAAATGAGATTCAATTTGAGTTTCCCAACAAAATCACATACTAGATTTATTGTTTATCTCTTTGATATGATTTGGATTTGTTTATAGATTTATATTCAAATCTCTTGATATGATCATACTTTGTCTATAGATTTATATTCAAGCATTGAGATATGAGAGTCATTGACAGATTTGTCAAAACTAGACGTTCGGTGTATCGACGCATAGGAGCAGACTTCCTCCAATTGTAGACATCCGATACAGACACGACCGAAGTCTAGGAGTAAGACGTACAGTTACCCCGATTGGGAGGGTAGGTAACAGACAGTGACGTCTTATTCACCCCGGGATCCCTAGAGTAGAGTCGAGTTAAGTCAAGACATGATTTGAGTTGCATTGCATGCTTATATAGGTTGGTTTCATAGACTGTGGAACCCATTATTATTGCTTTTATGCATGATTCATGATTTTATGTTAGCATGTATACATGTTTCATACTGGGATTTGTTCTCACCGGAGTTTCCGGCTGTTGCTATGTCTGTATGTGTGCATAACAACAGGTGGGGCAGGATCTGGGTCACGACAGAGATGAGATCAAGATAGCATGGTAACTACGGGCGCAGAAGATGACTAGTGGTTTTACTAGACTTGGACTATTTGTAGTTTATGGTTTGTATTTTGTATTAAACACTAGTTTGGATTGATGTATTAGAATAAGACATGTATTTATGTTGTGAAATAAAACATAGAAGTCTCTTGTGCTTGATTTATAAACATTAGAATTAATGTTAAAAAGCGAAAATTTGACCCACATTTTCTCACAGATCCAATTAATCCCAGATCGAATCGATTTAGAGCCCGGGTCCCCACAACAGGTGGTATCAGAGCAGTAGGTTCTGTAGATTGAGATAGAATAGAATGAGCGGGGTAGATCGAGTCATCTTCATTGCTTTTGATGTGCTAGCATGATTTATTGATTTCCCTATTATGTGTTGTGTTGTATCTGAATTTATTTACAGCATATAATTGCAAAGACTGAATCAGAACCGATTCTGGATCATAGGTATATGATCATAGGAGGGCTGAGACAGCTTGTATAGATTGTGTACTAATCTGTTTGATAACCATATATGCCGCCTCGAAGGATATTGCAACCAGCTTCAGGACAAGTGCCAGAACAGAGGAGTACGTCCGGTACTCAGATGGACGTAACCGCTACCCCGATGGAGACTCTGTTTAAGCGGTTTCAATCGTTCTGACCCTGTGGGGACCCGAGCTCTAACTCAATTCTTTGGGATTTAATTGGATCTTTGTTCGAAAATGTGGGTCAAAATTTTTGCTTTTAACATTAATTCAAACGTATAGTCAAAGTATAACATTGTCTTTATACGAAATAAACAACATAATGTACATCCAAGTCTGTCTAGTACAACCATACTCTAGTGTTCAAATACCAACTACAAACATAAGTGATACAAGTCCAGTAGAAAACTCTACAAATCTTCGACGCCCGAGATCTCCACGCTATCGTCAATCTCTCATCTAGCTCGTGACCCAGATCCTGCCCCACCTATTGCCATGCACACATACAGACACGACAACAGCCGGATAACTCCGGTGAGAACATATCCCAGTATAAAACATGGATGCATGCAATGTAAATATCGTATACAAATTCATAGCATATATCAAGTAACATGAATGTAAATCTAAACATGTAGAAGAATACAAATCTGTATTCAACATTTCAATCTTGACTCGACTCATTTCTAATCTAGGGATCTCGGTGTGAATAAGACGGTCTGTCACCTACCCAACCACTCGAGGCAACGGTACGTCTTATTCCTAGACTTCGGTCAACTCTGTATCGAGGGTCTACACATAGAGCAAATCTACTACTATGCGACGGTACACCGAAACGTCTAGTTTTGGCCAATCTGCCAATATCTCCTATCTCAGAACTCGAATATAAATCAATAAACAAGACATTACATAATCAATGTAATAACAATCTAGTATGTGATTTAGGGAAACTCGGATCAAATCTGAATCGAGTTGTGCAATCCCAAGACCACATGAATTATACCTTTCTTGTCGCACTGTCTGTCGAGATCTCGAATCAAATGTCAAACCTGTCACTTCAAATCTGAAATGGCAATGTAGATATACCTTCTATCAATAAAGAACACAACTAACTCAAACAACTCATATACAAACAATACTTGATTTCGATACAGTTGAACGGCATAACGGCGTAGTCTCGTGATACCGATAACTCAATACTAACATGCTAATTCCAAATTAACTCCCAACATCATTAACATAACAATACATACACTGAAATCTGCATAATCCCTCCACAATACATGCTGGAAATCGAAACAATAGCATACTATGTCCGAAATTCCATCTGATAACGAATATACCAAGCTCAAGATATCAAGAACACATATTCTAACTCAAATCTGAATTTCTTCCAACATACACAATCTAAATTACGTTGAAACTTAACAAAACTTACATCCTTGAATAGCAACTGATGAGAGGAGTTCATAACCGAAGTCGGATCTAAAATCGGATGGCTAAATCTTGCAAAACTTCAATTCTAATATGAAGGAAACCTCTCACCTTCTTTGGAAATAGCTCTCGGTGCCTTCACTGAAATGGGGAAGAACTAAATCAGCACAAATCATATAGATATACCATGCCATGTGTCAGCTCAAGAAGAAAGGGTGGCATTTTTGCATGCAGCACCGCGGGTGCGGTGACTTAGGAGCGCGGGTGCGCTGTGCTCACGGCACATCTTGCATTTTCCGAAATTCTTAGACCGCGGGTGCGGCTCTTGCATGACCGCGGGTGCGTTCTTACCACCGCGGGTGCGGTCCTGTTAGCACCGCGGGTGCGGTGTTGCTTCGCACAAATTCACCAATTTCTTCTCAATGAACCGCGGGTGCGGTATTCTTAGCACCGCAGGTGCAGTGTAGCTTCGACCATTCCTTCAAAATTCTCATTTAAATGTCATGCATTCTTACGGTTTCAAGTCTAGCATCAATAACAACCGACAATTCTCGAGCCTTACATTTCTCCCCCTCTTAGATCGGAGTTCGTCCTCGAACTCGTAAATCAGTAATCATGCAAGTATATACACAAGCAATAAGATCAAACTAACAAAATACTTACATCAACTGAATAGTTCTGGATGCCTCTGTCTCATCTCAGACTCTGTTTCCCATGTTGCTTCATCGATGCCATGACGACTCCATTGAATCTTCACAAGCGGAATGGTCTTGGTTCTGAGTTGTTTCTCTTTCCGATCAAGAATCTGTATCGGTCTTTCAATATAGCTCAGAGTCTGATCTAGCTCGGCTTCGTCAGGCTGAATGACATGAGAACTATCTGGCATATATCTGCGTAACATCGATACATGAAAAACATCATGTATACCAGACAATGAAGGAGGAAGAGCAAGTCTGTAAGCTCGATCGCCAATCTTCTCAAGGATCTCATACGGACCGACGTATCTAGGAGACAACTTTCCTCGCTTGCCAAATCTGACAACGCTTCTGAAAGGTGAAATCTTCAAAAATACTCTGTCTCCCTGCTCAAACACTAACGGTCTACGTCTGACATTGGCGTACTTCGCTTGCCTATCCTGTGCCGTCTTCATTCGTTTCTGAATGATTTTCACTTTTTCGGTCATCTCACGAATCATATCAGGCCCCAACTCTGGTACCTCTGAGATATCATCCCAGTACAACGGAGATCTGCACTTCTTTCCGTATAAAGCTTCGAACGGTGCCATCTCAATGCTAGTCTGATAGCTGTTGTTGTATGAAAACTCACACAACGGCAATGAATCTTGCCAACTAGTACCAAAGTCTAGTACTACAGCTCTCAGCATATCCTCTAAAGTCTGGATAGTCAGCTCTGACTGTCCGTCTGTCTGAGGATGATAAGCAGTGCTCAGGTGTAAAGTCGTACCCAAAGCCTGCTGCAGGCTGTGCCAAAAGTGAGAAGTGAATCGTGGATCCCGATCTGATACGATTGACTTCGGCACACCGTGTAATCTGACGACCTCTCTGATATACAATTCTGCCATCTGATCGTGTCGATAGGTCATTCTGTACGGAATAAAGCAAGCTGATTTGGTCAGTCTATCAATAATGACCCAAATCGAATCACAGCCCCGTGATGATCGAGGTAACTTCGTCACGAAGTCCATGGAAATGTGGTCCTATTTCCATTCAGGAATAGACAAACTCTGAAGTAAACCTCCGGGCTTCTTTCTTTCTGCCTTTACCTCTTGGCAATTCAGGCACTTAGACACAAATTCTGCAATATCAGTTTTCATTTGCTTCCACCAGAATTGCGTCTTCAAGTCATTGTACATCTTCCTGCCTCCAGGATGAATGCTGAACCGACTACAATGTGCCTCTGACATGATCTGTCGTCTCAAATCTGAAACTTCTGGCACTACTAGACAGTTATTCACATACAGAATAGAATCTCTAACCTGATATTCTGAGATACGACCAGCTCTGACCATATCAATCGATCTCTGAACGCTCGGATCAGTTCTCTGCGCTTCTTTGACCCTCAAAATCAGATCTGGCTCAATCTGAATCGCAGCAAGTCGCAACGGTCTACTCTCTGTATCAAATGTCAATCCAGACAAGCAACACTCCTCTACTAAATTTGATACACCTATTGTCGATAAGGAAAGAGCACATACCTTTCGACTCAAAGCGTCTGCCGCTGCATTCGACTTCCCTGGATGGTACTTGATCTCACAATCAAAATCTTTCAGCAGATCAAGCCATCGTCGCTGCCTCATGTTCAACTCTGACTGAGAAAAGAGATACTTCAGGCTCTTATGATCGGAATAGATCTCAAATTTCTCGCCATACAGATAATGACGCCAGATCTTGAGTGCAAATACAATCGCCGCCAATTCAAGATCATGAATCGGGTAACGAGTCTCGTGCGGCTTCAGCTGTCTAGAGGCGTACGCTATCACGTGCCCTCGCTGCATAAGAACACATCCAAGCCCTCTGTGAGATGCATCACAATATACAACGAACTCACCTGTACCTGAAGGAATCGTCAAGACAGGCGCACTAGTCAGCCTCTTCTTCAACTCTACAAAACTTGCTTCACAATCTTTAGACCACACAAATGGCATATTTTTCTGGGTCAACTGAGTGATAGGCTTCGCTATACTGGAGAAATCTCGGATAAAACGACGATAATACCCGGCTAGACCCATGAAACTGCGTATATCAGGCACAGAAGTCGGTCTCGGCCAACTGATCACAGCCTCAACTTTACTCGGATCAACCGCAATACCATCTCCAGATATAATGTGACCCAAAAAGACAACCTGTTTCAGCCAGAATTCGCACTTGGACAATTTAGCATACAACTGCTCATTTCTCAAAGTCTTCAATACAATTCTCAGATGATCTGCATGTTCAGTCAGACTCTTCGAATACACCAAAATATCATCAATAAATACAATCACAAAATCATCTAAATATCTCTGAAAAATGCGGTTCATCAAACTCATAAATACCGCTGGTGCATTCGTCAAACCGAAAGGCATAACAATAAACTCGTAATGCCCATACCTGGTTCGGAATGCAGTCTTCGGAATATCAACGTCTCTAACTCGGAGCTGATGATACCCTGATCTCGAATCAATCTTCGAGTAAACCGAAGATCCCTGTAACTGATCAAACAAATCGTCGATGCGAGGCAAAGGATACTTGTTCTTTACTGTTGCCTTGTTTAACTGTCTGTAATCAATACATAGTCACATCGAACCATCTTTCTTTCTAACGAAAAGCACCGGAGCACCCCAAGGAGATACACTAGGTCTGATATATCCCTTGGACAGAAGATCTTCCAACTGTGCTTTCAACTCTTTCAGTTCTATCGGTGCCATCCTATACGGAGCTCTCGAGATAGGAACACTGCCTGGCACAAGATCTATACTAAAATCTACCTCTCGAACCGGAGGCAACCCTGGAATCTCATCAGGAAAAACATCTGCAAACTCGCAAACCACTGGCAGATCTGCCAATGCTGGGCTCGACTTCAGTAGATCTACTGAATATACGAGAAAGCCCTCTGCTCCTTTCTGAAGCAATCTACTCATAGTCAGAGCAGATACTAAGGGAATCCGAGATCTGGAACCCTTGCCGTAGAATTTCCACTCATCTGTCGTTTCGGGTCTGAATCTGGACAATCTTGTGGAAGCAATCTACCGTGGCCCTGTACTTGGTTAACATATCTATACCAACTATACAATCAAAATCAGCTAGACCAAGTACTATACAATCAAGATCATTCTCATGCCCCTCAAACTGAAGCATACAGTGTCTAACAGTAGTCACAGATATCAAACCACTTCCCAACGGAGAAGCTATAGACACTACCGTAGACATCGACTTAACAGGCAATCCATGTCTCAATGCAAAATGTTCAGAGATGAATGTATGAGATGCACCTGTGTCAATCAACACATATGCAGGATAACCGCAAAGAAAACAGTTACCTGCAATGACGTCATCTGGCGCCTCCTGCGCTTGCTCCTCTGTCAGGGCAAAAACATGTGCCTGCTGTCGGGGAGGCTGACTCACCGTCTGACTACCTCCAAGTCTCTGCTGGGTCTGTGTAGAGGATGGCTGAAAGGAGTGTACAGAAGATGCCTGTCTCTCCATCTGTGGCATTGGTGCTGATGACCCTGCACTCTGGAATCGTGGTGCACCTCTCTGGGGACAAACTCTAGCGAAGTGTCCCTGTTGCCTACAGATGTTGCAGCATCCCATAACTCCTTGACACTGCTCCGTCGCATGTCGTCCTCCACACGAGCTGCAATACACGCCACTGTAATCTGAACCCTGACCTCTCTGTCGAGATCCACTCGAACTCGATGAACTACTCCCAGATTTCTTAAATTGCTTGCCCTTAGCTTTCAAAAATTCCTTCTTACCACTACTACTAGATCCACTATCGAAGCGAGGAAGAGGTGGTGGAAACTGAGTGGTAGGCTGTGGCGGTCTCTGCCCCTGAACACCGTAAGAAGCGCCTCGCTGCCTGATCAGGCCAGCCTCTGCTCCCTTCGCTCGGTTCAGTGCCTCTGAAAAAGTATTAGGCCGTCCCGTGTTCACCAAAGTAAAAACATCGGGATTCAGCCCGTTGATAAACTGATCGGCCACTGTCTCGTCGTTCCCGGCCACATGCGGTGCAAATCGTTGCAATGAAGAAAATTTAGCAACATACTCCTCGATGTTCCACTGTCCCTGCCTCAGATTTGCAAATTCAGCTCCTTTATCCTTTCGGTAGGAAACGGGGAAGAATCGCTGATAGAACTCATCTTTGAAGACTTTCCACGTGATGTCAATGCCTCGGTGCTCCAAGGCTCTCTTCGTAGTCAACCACCAGCTCTTGGCAACCTCTTGCATCTGATGTCCTATCAACTTCACACGTCGCTCATCAGCATATGCCAAAGACTCAAACAACATCTCGATATCATCAAGCCAGCTCTCGCACTCTACTGTACTCTCTGTGCCCTTCAAGGTAGGCGGATGGAAAGACTGAAATCTCTTCAATAAGGTCTCCATCGGCGTAGCGGTGACATCCATCTGTGCACCTGATGTGCTACCCTGCTCTGGCTGTGGTATACGTCTAGGCGGCATAAATCTGATTATAACACTGATTAGTATACCATCAATATCATCTGTCTCAGCCCTCCTCTGATCATAGACTTTGATCGAGAATCGGTTCTGATTCAGGCTTGAAATGCTGTAAATCAATTCAGATAATACAACACAACATATAATAAAGAAAGCATTAAATCATGACATGCTAGCATGATATAAGCAAGGAAGATGACTCGATCTACCCCGCTCATTCTATTCTATCTCAGTCTACAGAACCTACTGCTCTGATACCACCTGTTGTGGCGACCCGGGCTCTAACTCAATTCTTTTGGGATTTAATTGGATCTTTGTTCGAAAATGTGGGTCAAAATTTTTGCTTTTAACATTAATTCAAACGTATAGTCAAAGTATAACATTGTCTTTATACGAAATAAACAACATAATGTACATCCAAGTCTGTCTAGTACAACCATACTCTAGTGTTCAAATACCAACTACAAACATAAGTGATACAAGTCCAGTAGAAAACTCTACAAATCTTTGACGCCCGAGATCTCCACGCTATCGTCAATCTCTCATCTAGCTCGTGACCCAGATCCTGCCCCACCTGTTTCCATGCACACATACAGACACGACAACAGCCGGATAACTCCGGTGAGAACATATCCCAGTATAAAACATGGATGCATGCAATGTAAATATCGTATACAAATTCATAGCATATATCAAGTAACATGAATGTAAATCTAAACATGTAGAAGAATACAAATCTGTATTCAACATTTAAATCTTGACTCGACTCATTTCTAATCTAGGGATCCCGGTGTGAATAAGACGGTCTGTCACCTACCCAACCACTCGAGGCAACGATACGTCTTATTCCTAGACTTCGGTCAACTCTGTATCGAGGGTCTACACATAGAGCAAATCTACTACTATGCGACGATACACCGAAACGTCTAGTTTTGGCCAATATGCCAATATCTCCTATCTCAGAACTCGAATATAAATCAATAAACAAGACATTACATAATCAATGTAATAACAATCTAGTATGTGATTTAGGGAAACTCGGATCAAATCTGAATCGAGTTGTGCAATCCCAAGACCACATGAATTATACCTTTCTTGTCGCACTGTCTGTCGAGATCTCGAATCAAATGTCAAACCTGTCACTTCAAATCTGAAATGGCAATGTAGATATACCTTCTATCAATAAAGAACACAACTAACTCAAACAACTCATATACAAACAATACTTGATTTCGATACAGTTGAACGGCATAACGGCGTAGTCTCGTGATACCGATAACTCAATACTAACATGCTAATTCCAAATTAACTCCCAACATCATTAACATAACAATACATACACTAAAATCTGCATAATCTCTCCAGAATACATGCTGGAAATCGAAAAAATAGCATACTATGTCCGAAATTCCATCTGATAACGAATATACCAAGCTCAAGATATCAAGAACACATATTCTAACTCAAATCTGAATTTCTTCCAACATACACAATCTGAATTACGTTGAAACGTAACAAAACTTACATCCTTGAATAGCAACTGATGAGAGGAGTTCATAACCGAAGTCGGATCTAAAATCGGATGGCTAAATCTTGCAAAACTTCAATTCTAATATGAAGGAAACCTCTCACCTTCTTTGGAAATAGCTCTTGGTGCCTTCACTGAAATGGGGAAGAACTAAATCAGCACAAATCATATATATATACCATGCCATGTGTCAGTTCAAGAAGAAAGGGTGGCATTTTTGCATGCAGCACCGCGGGTGCGGTGACTTAGGAGCGCGGGTGCGCTGTGCTCACGGCACAACTTGCATTTTCCGAAATTCTTAGACCGCGGGTGCGGCTCTTGCATGACCGCGGGTGCGTTATTACCACCGCGGGTGCGGTGTTGCTTCGCACAAATTCACCAATTTCTTCTCAATGCACCGCGGGTGCGGTATTCTTAGCACCGCAGGTGCAGTGTAGCTTCGACCATTCCTTCAAAATTCTCATTTAAATGTCATGCATTCTTACGGTTTCAAGTCTAGCATCAATAACAACCGACAATTCTCGAGCCTTACAGACCCCCAACCTTGAAAGGCACTGAGAATGCAGCGGATTGCGAAAGCTCGCTGGATGATATAGAGATGTTATTTGAATCACTTGCCTATTCAGATGAATGTAGAGTAAAGTTGTTTGGGCATCAATTGCAAGAAGTGGCCAAGAGTTGGTGGCTAACGGCGAAACGAGCCCTAGAACATCGAGGTATTGATATTACTTGGAAAGTTTTTAAAGATGAATTTTATCAACGTTTCTTTCCAGTATCATACCGAAAAGACAAAGGGCAGAGTTCGACAACTTGAGACAGGGGCAATGGAACTTAGAGGAGTATGTTGCCAAATTTTCGTCCTTGCTTCGATTTGCACCACATGTAGCAGGGAATGACGAGGCGGTCGCCGATCAATTCATAAATGGTTTGAATCTGGATATCTTTACCCTAGTGAACACGGGGCGACCCAACACTTTTTCTGAGGCGCTGAACCAAGCAAAGGGAGCAGAGGCTGGCTTGATTAGGCAGCGAGGAGCTTCCTATAGTGTTCAGAGTCAGAGACCGACGCCACCGCCCGGCGTACAGTTTCCACTACCTCCTCCTCGATTTGATAGTGGAAGCAGTAGTGGCAAGAAAGAGTTTTTGAAAGCTAAGGGTAAGCAGTTTAAGAGAGCAGAGGGCAGTTCGTCGAGCTCCGGTGGGTCAAGACAAAGAGGTCCTGGCCAGAGTACCGATTATACAGGTGTCTATTGCAGTTCTTGTGGTGGTAGGCATGCCACTGAGCAGTGCCATGGAGTGATGGGCAGATGTAACTATTGCAGACAGCCGGGACACTTCGCCAGAGTTTGTCCCCAAAAAGGTTCCCAGAGATTTCAGAGTGCAGGGTCATCAGCTTCGGTGTCTCAGCCCGAGAGGCAAGCTTCGTCTGTCCATTCCTTCCAGCCCACGCCCACACAGTCCCAGCCTAGAGCCAGAGGTGGCCAGACAGTGAGCCAAACTCCCAGACAACAGGCTCAGGTGTTTGCATTGACAGAGGAGCAGGCACAGGATGCGCCAGACGACGTGATTGCAGGTAACTGTTTTCTTTGCGGTTATCCTGCATATGTGTTGATAGATACAGGTGCATCACATACATTTATATCAGAACGTTTTGCATTGTTGCATTCCTTGCCTGTCGAGTCAATGTCTACTGTAGTATCTATTTCTACTCAGTTGGGAAGTGGTCTTATATCTGTGACTTCAGTTGGACACTGTATACTACTGTTTGAGGGACATGAGATTGATTTAGATTGTGTTGTACTTGGTCTATCTGATTTTGATTGTATTGTGGGGGTTGACAAGTTGACTAAGTACAGAGCTACCGTAGACTGTTTTCACAAGATTGTCAGATTCAGACCTGAAATGACAGAGGAGTGGAAATTCTATGGTAAGGGTTCCAGTTCTCGGATTCCCTTAATATCTGCTCTGACTATGAGTAGATTGTTGCAGAAAGGAGCAGAAGGGTTACTTGTTTATTCTGTAGATCTACAGAAATCGAGCCCGGCATTGGTAGATTTGCCAGTAGTACGGGAGTTTGCAGATGTATTTCCTGACGAGATTCCAGGGTTACCTCCAGCCCGAGAGGTAGATTTTAGTATTGATCTTATTCCAGGTACCGTTCCTATTTCGAGAGCTCCGTATAGGATGGCACCGATAGAGTTGAAAGAACTGAAAGCACAGTTAGAAGATCTTCTAGCCAAGGGATATATCAGACCTAGTGTATCTCTTTGGGGCGCTCCAGTGCTATTTGTGCGAAAGAAAGACGGTTCTATGAGATTGTGTATAGATTACAGGCAACTGAACAAGGCAACGATAAAGAACAAATATCCTTTGCCTAGAATCGACGACTTATTTGATCAGTTGCAGGGATCTTCTATTTATTCTAAGATTGATTTGTGATCGGGATATCACCAACTCAGAGTTCGAGATGTTGATATACCGAAGACAGCATTCCGGACCAGGTATGGACATTTCGATTTCGTTGTCATGTCTTTTGGTTTAACGAATGCTTCAGCGGTGTTTATGAGTTTGATGAACCGCATCTTTCAGAGATACTTGGATGAGTTTGTGATTGTTTTTATTGATGATTTTTTTGTGTACTCTAAGAATCTGAATGAGCATGCCAATCATTTGAGAATTGTGTTGCAAACACTGAGAAATGAAAGATTATATGCTAAGCTGTCAAAATGTGAGTTTTGGCTGAGACAGATTGTCTTCTTGGGTCATATCATATCTGGAGACGGTATTTCTGTGGATCCGAATAAAGTTGAAGCTGTAATCAGTTGGCCGAGACCGACTTCTGTGCCAGAGATACGCAGTTTCATGGGTCTAGCAGGGTACTATAGAAGATTCATCAAAGATTTCTCCAGCATTGCGAAACCGATTACCCAGTTGACACAGAAGAATGCGCCATTTGTGTGGTTTGAAGATTGCGAGTCTAGCTTTCTAGAGTTGAAGAAGAGGCTGACCAGTGCACCTGTCTTGATGATTCCTTCAGGTACTGGCGATTTCGTTGTATATTGTGATGCATCTCACAGAGGGTTGGGGTGTGTTCTTATGCAGCGAGGTCATGTGATCGCATATGCCTCGAGACAATTAAAGCCACACGAGACTCGATACCCAATTCATGATCTTGAATTGGCAGCTATCGTGTTTGCACTGAAGATTTGGCGTCACTATCTCTATGGCGAGAAGTTTGAGATTTACTCGGATCATAAAAGCCTGAAGTATTTATTTTCTCAGTCATAGTTGAACATGAGACAGCGCAGATGGCTCGATTTGTTGAAAGACTTCGATTGCGAAATCAAATACTATCCAGGGAAGTCAAATGCAGCAGCAGACGCCTTGAGTCGAAAGGTTTGTGCTTTATCCTTGTCGACGATAGGGGTTTCGAATTTAGTTGAAGATTGCTGTTTGTCTGGATTAGCCTTTGATACAGGTAGTAGAACATTGCTACTTGCTTCAATTCAAGTTGAGCCAGATCTAATTATGCGAATTAAAGAAGCACAAAGAACGGATCAGAATGTTCAGAGATCAATTCAGATGGTCAGATCAGGGCATGTGTCAGAATATCAGGTACGTGATCATGTGCTATACGTGAATAACCGTCTTGTAGTGCCAGATGTTTAAGATTTGAAACAACAGATATTGTCAGAAGCGCACTGTAGTCGGTTTAGCGCATTCATCCTGGAGGCCGTAAAATGTACAACGATCTGAAGACACAATTCTGGTGGAAACAGATGAAGACAGACATTGCAAAATTTGTGTCTAAGTGCTTAAACTGCCGACAGGTGAAGGCTGAGAGAAAGAAACCCGGAGGTTTACTTCAGAGTTTGTCTATTCCAGAATGGAAATGGGATCACATTTCCATGGACTTCGTGACGAAGTTACCTCGATCATCTCGGGGGTGTGACGCGATTTGGGTCATTATAGACAGACCAAATCATCTTGTTTTATTCCGTACAGAATGACGTACAGACATGATCAGATGGCCGAGATATATGTCGGAGAGGTAGTCAGATTGCATGGTGTGCCGAAGTCTATCGTATCAGATCGTGATTCACGATTCACTTCACACTTTTGGCACAGCTTGCAGCAGGCTTTGGGTACGACATTACACCTGAGTACTGCATATCATCCTCAGACAGACGGACAGTCAGAACGGAATATCCAGACTTTAGAGGACATGTTGAGAGCTGTAGTGCAAGATTTCGGCACTAGTTGGCAAGATTCACTACCGTTGTGTGAATCCTCGTACAACAACAGCTATCAGACGAGTATCGAGATGGCACCGTTTGAAGCTTTGTATGGCAAGAAATGCAGATCTCCGTTGTACTGGGATGATATATCTGAGGTACCAGAACTTGGGCCTGATATGATCTGTGAAATGACTGAGAAGGTAAAAATCATTCAGAAAAGAATGAAGACGGCACAGGATAGGCAAGCCACATACGCCAATATCATACGTAGACCGTTGGTATTCGAGCAAGGAGACAGAGTGTTTCTAAAGATTTCTTCTTTCAGAGGCGTTGTCAGATTTGGCAAGCGTGGAAAGTTGTCTCCTAGATACATCGGTCCTTACGAAATTATTGAGAAGATTGGCGATCGAGCATATCGACTTGCTCTTCCTCCTTCCTTATCTGGGATACATGACGTTTTTCATGTATCGATGTTACGTAGATATATGCCAGATATTTCTCATGTCATTCACCCTGACGAAGCCGAGCTTGATCAGACATTGAGTTATGTTGAACAACCGATACAGATTCTTGATCGGAAAGAAAAGAAGCTCAGAACGAAGACTATTCCGCTAGTGAAAGTCCAGTGGAGTCGTCATGGCATCGAAGAAGCGACTTGGGAGACAGAAGCAGATATGAAACAGAAACATCCCGAGTTATTTACATGATGTGAGTAATTCTTTAGTATTGATTATATTACTTTTCATCTATAATATGATAGACTGCCTGCGATTTCGAGGACGAAATCATTTCTTAGAGGGGGAGAAATGTAAGGCTCGAGATTATTAGTCTTTATTGACGTGAGACTCGGAAGATATGAGAATGCATGATATGTCACGAAAAGTACTAATTGAGATGAGATGAGAAAATATTCAGAATAGGACAGAACAGATGGCGCACATGCGCGAAGATATCCGTGCATATGCACGAGAATTACAGTAGCATCGGCGCACATGTGCGAAGAAAAGCGCGCACATGCGCGACACGTCCAGAGACATTGGCGCACAAGCGCGAGATAAGGCGCACATATGCGCGACACCTCCAGTGAGTTTGGCGCACATGCGCGAGTTGGAGCGCGCATATGCGCGAGGTGTTGTATTGCCGAGACCCGTAGGTCTCGCGCACATGCGCGAGTGATGTCGCGCATATGCGCGAGACGTGTACTCCAAAGAATGACAACACTTGTCCTTGCCATGCAATATAAAGGATATGTGTCTTCATTTCCTCTCCTGGACAGCTGAGAATCGGGAGGGAGAAGGGATCAAGGAAAAGGAAAGTTCTTTCACTTTTGAAGTTAGCTTGTACAAGATTTTTACATCTAAAATTTAATCCGATTTTGGTTTTGAGCTCTTCTCATCAAAAGCATGTTCTGAATTGTTGATGTGTCGTAGTTTCATTGAATTCCAGCATGTTCTGAATTGTTGATGTTGGGTAAACTTTGTTATGATTGTAAATACATGTTCTTATTCGCAACCGGATCGAAGAACGGACATTGTATGCGATTACTACTATTTTCCAGCATGTTTAGAGTTAAAGAAGGCAGATTTTTAGTACTATCATATGATTATGATGATGAGTATGAGTTGAGACTTATGATTATTGATATATGATGAGATTTGGATTGACCGGTATCGAGAAACCACGCCGATATGCCGTCGAAATTGTACCAAGAGTGATATTGAATTGTATAAGATTTTCCTTGAGTAGTATGTTGACATGATACTCCTCTACATTGCCATTTCAGATTGATATTGACAGGTTCGTCTTCGAGACTTCGACTACGACACAAATTGTGCGACGAAAGGTATAATTCATGTTTTGTTTGGGGAAGACACAACTCAAATGAGATTCAATTTGAGTTTCCCAACAAAATCACATAATAGATTTATTGTTTATCTCTTTGATATGATTTGGATTTGTTTATAGATTTATATTCAAATCTCTTGATATGATCATGCTTTGTCTATAGATTCATATTCAAACATTGAGATAGGAGAGTCATTGACAGATTTGTCAAAACTAGACGTTCGGTGTATCGATGTATAGGAGCAGACTTCCTCCGATTGTAGACATCCGATACAGACACGACCGAAGTCTAGGAGTAAGACGTACAGTTACACCGATTGGGAGGGTAGGTAACAGACAGTGACGTCTTATTCACCCCGGGATCCCTAGAGTAGAGTCGAGTTGAGTCAAGACATGATTTGATTTGCATTGCATGCTTATATAGGTTGGTTTCATAGACTGTGGAACCCATTATTATTGCTTTTATGCATGATTCATGATTTTATGTTGGCATGTATACATGTTTCATACTGGGATTTGTTCTCACCGGAGTTTCCGGCTGTTGCTATGTCTGTATGTGTGCATAACAACAGGTGGGGCAGGATCTGGGTCACGACAGAGATGAGATCAAGATAGCGTGGTGACTACGGGCGCAGAAGATGACTAGTGGTTTTACTAGACTTGGACTATTTGTAGTTTATGGTTTGTATTTTGTATTAAACACTAGTTTGGATTGATGTATTAGAATAAGACATGTATTTATGTTGTGAAATAAAACATAGAACTCTCTTGTGCTTGATTTATAAACATCCCACATTTTCTCACAGATACAATTAATCCCAGATCGAATCGATTTAGAGCCCGGGTCCCCGCAATACCACATCAATATATACCAATTACAATCTATAACTCATATCCAATATAATTAGTAATCAATCCATAATCCGAATCTGTTCAATATCAATCTATATACTCTGAAAAATCATAACAATTTCATAACCAATCTGACTTCGATTCTACGATGTCTAACATGCAAAGAACATCATATATGAAGTGTATTCGATTCCAACAATATCATAATTTCAAAACATATCAAAAGGTAACAAAAATTACGTCCAGTTGTAGCCTGCGTCGATAGGAACACAGTACTGAAGTCGGATTCAAAATTAGACGAACAGATCTTTCACAAAAGGCGTAAGGATTTTTGGCAAATTCTCTGAAGCTTTTCTCGAAATTCCTCTCGTTTTCGTCTGATTTTCCCAAGCAAATGAATTGATTAACATATTATATATACATGTTCAATCCATGTGGCTTCACCTTTGTACTGCACGTCTCGCGCATATGCGCGACCTCAACCGGCGCATATGCGCGAGACCTACTGGTCTCGGTCCTTAGCTTCTCGGCAGCTCGCGCATATGCGCGCCCTCCTTTCGCGCATATGCACGAGGTTCTCTTGAAATGAACTTGAACCCTCGCACAGCTCGCGCATATGCGCCCACCTACTTCGCTCATATGCGCGAGGTCCTCTGCCCAATTCACGCATATGCGCGAATCAGTGTCGCGCATATGCGCGAGGGGTACTGTTCCTCGCACACATTTCATGTATTTTCTCATCTTTCCCGGTCCGATCCTTTCCCTCCATAATTACAGAAAATTATAAATCAATAATCACAATTTATCAAATAAAATCCCGAGCATTACACTTAAAAACTTCAAGGGCTTCGTTGGAATGCTCTGAACATGCTGCCCTAACCAAAGAAGCAAAGATTCAGAAAATCCCAACAAAGCCTGCAAAAAAACTTGAGAAAACGAGAAGAACATGAACAAATTTTCACAGCTTGAGCGATGTCACGATAAAAATCATATCTTTTGCATTTCTTATTAGAAAAATATTGATTTACTGTAAAATCGAAGATATAAAAATGTAATAAAAATCAAATGTTGAATCCATTTCCAGAAAACCAACCTATAAGTCGCAGAATTCAAAATAACAGAGGTGACGGATTTTATGACACAGAAATTTCACAGCTTGTGCAGTACCACGAAAATGATCATAACTCACTCATTTCTTGTCAAAAAATTACGAATTTACTTTCAAATCGAAGGTATCAAAATTTCCTACGTTTTATATGTTGAAAGTGTTTCCAGAAAATCGACCAAAGATTCCCAGTATTTGAAAATACAGCAGACTCGATTTTTTAGATCAAAAATCGTTTCAAACATTTTTGCTCAAAATTTTGCATAACATACACATGTTTTCATACAATTTACATTAAAATAATTACTATGACAAGATCGATACATAAAAGAAAGAATATACATGCATTTATTCTTTAAAACTCACGATACGGCGAATAACGAAGCGACGCGGTGCGGGAAGCGATCCAGGAGAGTTGAGGCACGATTTTTCTACTAAAATCAACGTGTGGTTGCTGAATTTTTGAAGGAGAAAGGTGGAGATGGGGCTACTGAAGAAAGAGCTTAAGAACCCTCCAAATTCTCTCCAAAAATAAATGAAAGAGTGCAAGAGATACGTGTGTGTGCAAAGGCCAAGTGTTTGTGTACATATAGTGCATGTGTGTGTGAGTGTAACACGTGTGTGTGTTAGTGGGGTATTAAGGGTTTAATTAATAATTAACTTTTTAATTAAGAATCTTGTTCCACTATTAACTTTACTAAAAATCTCATAATTTATAATAAAATACTCAAGTGATAATTTTGAAACTTTAAAATCTTAAAAGTCACCTAATAATTAAATTTGGATTTAAAATACTTAAAACTTCATAAATCATTTAAAATACTAATTTTATCGACTTGAAACAAAATACCACATTTTTCGTAAATTGTCTAAATCGTAGCCAGCCTCTTTTCCTGATCCTGTATCGAATATTCGCCTGAAATATGAAACTCAAGAAAATATTTTAACATGCATCAAATAAACTTTTAATAATTCAAAATAATGCAATTTCATAAAGCATGCATCGCTAAAAATTATTCTACAATTAATTAAATAAGTAACAATTTAAATAAATGCATCGGTTTTACGTGTATTGATTTTGGGCTCTACAAATTCACTATTTCTCTTCATCTCTAATAATTGATTATCAAATTGTTGTTTCTTCAAAATTCTATCAAACAAAGTTGAGCGAAGAACCAATGCAGATAATTGAGCTACTGTTATATCATTTCTTTGCAAATCAAGCAACAATGTTTCTGAATCATGAAACCCAGCAAAAAACTCGACTTGCGACGTAAAGCATCCGCAACCACATTAGCTTTACTAGGATAATATCTAATTGTGCAATCATAGTATTTCACCAGTTCCAACCATCTCCGCTGCCGCATATTCAACTCCTTCTGTGAAAACAAATAACTCAAACCTTTTTGATCGATAAAAATTTCACACTTCTCACCATAAAGATAGTGCCGCCAAATCTTTAAGGCAAGAACCACCACATCTGCCAATTCCAAATCATGAGTAGAATAATTTTTCTTGTAGTCCTTCAACTTACGAGAAGCATATGATATTACTTTCCCACGCTGCATCAGTACGACACCTAACCTTTCTTTGAAGCATCTGTATACACAGCAAAATCCTCAGTACCACAAGGCAGTACTAACACAGGTGCAGAAGTCAACTTATCTTTCAGTGATTGGAATGATTGTTGGCATTCTATGGTCCATTCGAACTTAATAGACTTCTTTGTAAAACTCGTCAGTGGCAATGCTATATTTGAAAAATCCGCTATGAACCGTCTGTAATATCTTACTAAACCAAGAAAACTCTAATGTAACGTCCGAAAAACCAACGTACGTAATTCATATGATGCAAAATTATTTTAATTGCTTAATTGTTTTACTTAATTGTTTTTAAATGCTTACATGATATTTATTATATGATTAAATGTATGATTGCATGAGTAAATGATTATTTGACATGTTTTCATAAAATTAAGGATTTTACCCGAATATTCGATAATAGGCAAGGGAAAAGAGACCGAGGACAACCAAGACAAGAATATTTATTTTTCATTAAATAACAGAAAGGCTTCCTAAAATGATTAAAAATGGCTTAATTTTTCTAAAAATGTTAGAATTCGAATTATTTTATGAGTCGAGCTATATTTTTTCCAAGGAAACGGCTCTGGGCAAAAAAAGAGTTTTAAAATATCAAAAATATTATTTTATGGAAACAAAATCTTTAAACATCATTTTTTTAATTAATTAAGTGTTATTGGGCCCAATTTAAATAATTTAAGTAGGCCCAATTACCCTTAATTTGCAACCCAAAACCAAAGCCCATTTAACTTGCAAATTAAATTATTAATATGCTACCTAGGTTTGCAAACCCCATAATTCCTTCACCATCAGCAGCCGAAAACACCCTCCCACACTCACAAGTATTTTCGAAAATTTGGGAAGGAAAGAAGCTTGTGTTTTTCGTCGGCCGTCCCGTTCGTCCTTCCTCGCCGACGATTGAAAATTTGAGCGTTACAAACGCAAATACACGTTCTCTGAACTTTTTAAAACATCATAAAAATCATAGTATGTGTGTGTTTAATGATTATGCATGAAAAATAGTGGTATTCAATTTTTTTACGGTATGATACGTAATTTCAATGTTTTTACGCTTATTGATGAAACATTATGATACCCAAGGGTTAAAGCTGCCAATCTATGTTTAAACATGAAGGAATATGAGAATTTTTAAAAGAAAACAAGCTGTAACCGAAGGGGAAGAAATACAGGAGATGGATGAGGGTCTTTTAAAACAAATTTCATGCATGTCTTGACGTAGGAGTGGGCTAAGGTGCATGGTCACTTGGGGCTTGGCCAGGGCTGGTTGGGCTTCGTTAGGGTCATGTTTGAGGGCCTGGTAGAGTCCTAGCAAGGCTAGGACTCGTGGGTAGCAGTTGGAGAATAACATGCACAAATTCCCATAAATATTCTAGAGGAGTCTAAAATTAAATTAACTAAGGAGTTAGTTTATAAACTAAATAATAGTTATTTAATTTAAAATACATATACATGTATATATTTTATATGGTGATATAAAATATGTGTATATGATATTATTATGTCATGTATTATTAAAGGTTAATAAATACATTATATATAAAATATATGGGTGTTTAAATATAATGAAATTATTATAATACTTGTGGATAGGAGTCTCACTCTATATATACACAACTAGGACTCATAATAAACCTAACCTAGTTTTTTGCACACAAAAAAAAAAAATCTCTCCTCCCTAGAAAATAAACTCTCGGCCACAAAGCACGCAGATGGAGGTCAGGGGCTAGGATTGCTCGCAGCTAGGTTGGTGCTGGCCAAGTTGGTCCAGTAGAGTCCTAAGTGAGTCCTAGGATTGTTAGGGGCAGGCTGGCTCGAAGTAAGAGGGGCTGCGAACTCCACAGCGCTGCTGCGCATGCACAGGGGCGCTAGGGCAGTTCGCAAGGCTTCAACAGGGATTAGTAGGGTTCTGGGATATGGTCAGGATGGCTAGTTAGGTCCTATAGGGTCTAAGGATGATGGGCAATGGGCTGGGCCAGGGGCTGGAGTGGCTGGGTCGGCCGCTGGTTCGAGAGAACGTGTGAGAGCTAAAGAACGTGCAGCTTGTGTCTTCTGATCCAGGTTGCCCGCGCGTGGGTTCCAAGGCTTGGGCTGGGTCTAGGGATGGTTAGGGTCACGTGGGCTCGGTGGGGGCTCGGCTGGACGAGTCCTAGTGTCACTAGGAGTCTATAGGCTTGAGTTCAAGCCATGTGCAGGTTGGGTCCGTTCTAGGCAAGTTTGAGCGAGCTAGGGCTAGGTTCTATGGGATGGGCTTGGTCAGGAGGGTGCCTAGATGGGTTGGGTCGGGTTTGACCTCGAGTAAATTGGGAGATGGCTCGGTGTGTTCTTATAATGGTCAATTTCAAAAATAATAGAACTAATATTGAATCCATGGGTCAACGGGTGTGGCTCATGATTTAAAAGGGTAGAATAAATGAGAAAAAATGCTATGTTAAAAATTTGGGATCAAAATATTGAGTTTTGGATTTATCTGGGATTTTATCGTCGCACAAAACGTTAATTAAAGAATTAATTGAAAATCCTAGTTTTAAGCTTTATAAAATTATGAAAAAATATATTTAGGCTTAAATAATTATTTAGGATAATCACATGTCATTAAAAGTAAAAAAATGTAAATTCGAGAATATTTACATCCAGGGAAAAACGGTAATTTTACACTTAGGAAAATGCAAAAACGCTTGCCCCTTGACTCTTCTTAACTGCCGGTCCTTCTTCATCTCTTGTTCATCATGTTCGGCAAGCAATGCTTTCTCAACAATATCCTGATATGTAACAACTTTCGACATGTGAACATCCCTTCTAATCTCTGGCCTTAGTCCACGAAGAAAACGATCTCCCTTATCTTTATCATTTTCGGAAATAAAGGGAACAAAGATGCATCTTTCCTCAAATTTAAGAATATACTCATTGACATTCATGGAACCTTGTCTCAACTCAAGAAATTCTTTTACCTTTTTGTCTTTAACTTCACTTGAAAAGTACTTGGCATAGAATAAATCATTGAACTCATTCCACTTTAATTCACGAACATTAACAGTAACATTGGTGGTTTCCCACCAAATATGGGCCGCTTTCACTAACATAAAAACAGCACAACTCACTTTATCTGTACAAGTAAACTTCAAATAATCAAATATTTCCTCCAATTACTTGACCCACTCAAGAGCCACTAGTGGATCAGGACCACCGATAAATTCACGAGGGTTCATCCGCTTGAACCAATCATAAGAACCATTTTCAATGCTTTCCATTCTTCTTTGACCCTTTCCATGGCCACTACCTTGGGTCGGGGTGTGCATACTCAATAACTGCTGAATCTGTTCGCCATGGACCTTCGCCTGTTCTTTTAATAGCTTAATCTCGTCCACAAATTTTGCAATCTTATCAGTGATAGGGGTCCTATCATCCCCTTTGGTGCTTTTTCTTTTGGGGGACTTTCCTACGCATAAGCTCACTCCAACATAACTAGGAAGCAATGATATATCAATGGCAATGAAATTGAATCATCCCTCAATGTTAAAATAAATAGATGCTGGATTGTTCTAGGTAGAAGAAGTCATATATGGTCCGAAGATACTACTCTGATACCAATTGAAACACCCCTCTCCCATGACATTTAATTTTTAAAACAAATAACATGTGCAGAAGCATTTCATTTAAAGGAAAAATAAATCTCGTATATAAAAAAACGTTACCAAACCTTTGACATAACCATACCCAAAAACTATCATAAAAATATTTACAAAAGTCACCACAAATATATGTGACTCAATCTTTCTAAATACCAGATGTCTATGACTACCAATGTTTCACAAAACCAAAATAAGTATTACATGCCAAAAGTTTTTCCCCTTCCCTTGCCATATGACTTCTTCCACCTCTAACAATCCATTTCAATCTTCTTATCCCATGTATCACATGATATTAACTGGAATGAGTTTATAACTTAGCAAGTAGAAAGCGAAGTACAATAAATAAATATACATATGCTTGGGCTTGAATAACATGGCTATGGCAATGAAAGCTATATAATACCATATTCAATGAACAATAGATAACAAAGCATAATTGATTGTATTTCATGGCATGAATTAAAGAAATAAATTGATAGTCATGGGACCTGCGACCTGTGGCATGACATAGACCCTTAATATATCTGTAACAGAGACTATGTGTAATGCCCCGAAATTTAATCCTAGTAATCTGTAATTATTGACTTATAATTTGATATGATTATAAAAAATTAATCGGGACACGATTTGAGTCGGCGTGAAACGAATTATGTGCGAGGACAGTCCCTCGCGTGCACATGCGCGACATGAGATGCGCACATGCGCGAAATGGACAGAAAGTCTCGCGCATTTGCGCGACGGTGTGCGCGCATATGCGCGAGCTGTGCGAGTTGCGTCCAGAGAGACTCGCGCATATGCGCGACGTGAATCCGCGCATATGCGCAAGACAACCCGAGAGTTGGCATTTTTGAACATTGGTCTCGCGCATATGCGCCGAGTAAGGGCGCGCATATGCGCGAGATGCCGTGTAGTCACGCGCCGAGACAATAGGTCTCGCGCATATGCGCGGAAAGAGGTCGCGCATATGCGCGAGACGTGCAGCACAAAAACATGAGCCACATTTTAGGAAACATGCAGGTGTGTGTATATATATATATATATATATATATATATATATATATATATATATATATATATATATATGCACAAAGGTAATTGGAAATCAGGAAAAAAAAGGAGAAAACAATGCAACTTTTCCATTTTGATTTTAGAATTCGATTCGTGAAAAATCCGTCCGTTAGATTTTAAATCTGACTACAGTACTGAGTTCCTATCAATGTAGGCGACAACTGGACATAAGTTTTACTACGTTTTGACATGTTTTGAAATTATGATGTTGTTGGAATTGAATACACGTCATATATGTTGTTCTTGACATGTTAGACAGCGTAGAATCGAAGTCAGATTAAGAAACGGACTGATTATGAAATTATTATTAATTTTTAGGGTATAATTATTTATACCGGACAGATTTGAATTGTGACTGGATTATAGATTATATTGGATATTGGTTATGGGTTGTAACTGTTATCTGGTGATGTTGTATTGACGGGGATCTTGAGATTGTACCGTTATACCGTTGATTTTGAATTAAATCCAGATTGATCAGATTGTTATTGATTTGAAAGGTATACTGACATGAAATTATTGATATTGTCATTGCCAGACAGGCTTTGAGTTCGGGACTTCGACTGAGTCAAAAAACGACGAACGAAAGGTATAAGTAAATGTGTATTGGGAGATCTACTTGAGTCGGTTTAGACTTGAGTTTCCCTAAATCACATACTTTACTTTATTGCATTGATATTGCATTGAGTGGATTGATGTACTTGTTCGCTTGATTTATAGATAGCAGGTATTAAAAGAGTAATCTTATGACAGAAGTGCCTAATAGTGGTGGGATCGTCACGGGCACATTGCACGATGTCATGAGATAGTGTATTGGCGATAGTGCCATAGTCTGTCACCGGATAATTGGCTATCGATGTGGATAGAATTGTAGCTCCTTCTATTACTGGTGATCGGTACCATATCGATGTGGATAGAATTATAACTTCTTCTATTACTGATGATCGATGTCATATCGATGTGGATAGAATCAGAGTTTCTTCTATTACTGGTGATCGATACTATACCGATGTGGATAGAATCAGAGCTTCTTCTATTACTGGTGATCGATGCTATATCGACGTGGATAGAACTAGAGTCTTTTCTATTACTGTTGGTTGATATGGAATGCCAATGTCTGGTAACCGGGATTGAGTCTAGTCTGAGTCGTGGAGTCACGTGCATTGTCGATAGTTTGATATTAATTATATTTCAGCTTTTGATATATATTGTTGTTATCTGTCCATGCTTTTATGTTTATCATATGATTGCATGTTTTGTTGATATATACTGGGATTTATTCTCACCGGATTTATCCGGCTGTTGTCTTGTCTGTATGTGTACATGACAACAGGTGGGACAAGTTCAGGGTTGAGGAGATGAAGAGAGATCGTGATTAGAGTCGAGATTCCGGACTTGGATTAGAGATAGGGTTGGACACTTGATATTAGCTGTTAAACCTTAGGTGAATAAATGTATGTGATACAGGATTTGTATTTTATATACTGAGATGTATATATATGTATTTTTATGTCACTACGTTCCGCTTTATTTTAAAAAAAAAAAAATTTAGACCCTGTTAATTATAATTGATTAATTAGTCCCAATGATGATTAAGAACTTGATTAGCGTCCGGGTCCCCACAACAGGTGGTATCAGAGCGATAGATCCTTGAGACTGAGATAGGAGCTAGTGAGCGGGGTAGATTGAGGCTTTCTTTCCTGCTTTTGATTGCTTGCTTGATTTCCTGTTTTAATACATGTTTGCCTGAATATCTGATTTTGATATGGCATTGTGTATTATTTGGAATGGATCAGCTGTAAGATGATCCGAGGAAGATTGAAACTGATATGTGGTAGTTGGAATTACTAACCTCTTCGATTATCAGATATGCCTCCGAGAAGAGTACCTGAACAGGGTAGTACTTCAAATCCTCCCATGGATGTGACAGCTACTCCCATGGAGAAATTGTTGAAAAGGTTCCAGTCTTTCCATCCACCGACCTTGAAGGGTACGGAGAATTCCGTGGAATATGAGAGTTGGATGGACGATATTGAAATGATGTTCGAATCTTTGGAATATACTGATGAGAAGAGGGTGAAACTGATCGGACATCAGTTGCATGACGTTACCAAAAACTATTGGATCACGACGAAACGGGCATTGGAACAATGAGGTACGGCCATTACCTGGAATGTGTTTAAGGCTGAATTTTATCAAAGGTTCTTTCCAGTATCGTATAGGAAGGACAAAGGAGCCGAGTTTGCAAACTTGAGACAGAGCCAGTTAAACATTGAGGAATATGTGGCAAAGTTCTCTACACTGCTTCGATTTGCTCCCCACGTAGCTGAACATGATGAGGCCGTTGCGGACTAGTTTATAAATGGCCTAAATCCTTAAATCTTTACCTCGGTGAATATCGGGAGGCCAAACAACTTTACTGATGCCTTGAACCGAGCCAAGGGATGATGCGAACACGGATGGTCAAGTCCCAAGGAAAGCATGAGACCCTTTAGAGTTGCCGAAGGGACCAATCACGAGGGGACGATTGAGGAGATTCAAGGAAGCGTTGCAGGGGCTTATGAGCAAGGAGGAAGGACTTACAAGCAAGGTGCAAAGTGCTGGAGGATTTTCGATGCATGGGAATGAGTTTGGGAGTCACAAGAACATTATTCAAGTGATGGATGAAGATGAGTCCAGCAGCATCGGCGTCCGAGCGGCCAAAGATTACCGTCCGAGCGCCAGACTTACTGTCCAAGACGAAATTCTCCAGAAAGCCTCGCGCTCGAGCGGTAATAATCTACCGCCCGAGCGCGAATAGTCCAGAGCCCTCGGCGCTCGAGCGGTAATTTCCTACCGCCCGAGCGCGAGTCAATTTCGGGAAAATCCTAGTTTCCTAGTTTAGAGTTTTAATTGTTTAGGTAACTAGATTTTGATATCCTTTTTGCTATGAAAAAGATATTGGACGAATTTTTCGACACAATTCAGATTTTCATTATTGATTTTTATCAAAGTTTAGAGTTTTTCTCTCAAACGTTCAAAGCTTCGCTTTGTTATTCAAAAATCAAACTTATCAAAGTTTTTAACTTTTTTGCGTTTGTCGATCGTGCTTGTGCGGATTGTCGTCGACTTGTTCTTCGAAGGTTCGTTATAATTTCGATTGTTTATCTCGTGATTATTTGTTGCTAGACTTCTCATAGTTTAGAGGGGAATATCACAACACACACTTGATTCAAAAGATCGGGACAACAACGATTCTTTGTTTGTTATTGAATTGAGGGTGCGATTCGATTTTAATCGTGTTTGCTATTCATTCGTACAAAGATTCACATCATTTGGCATCAGAGCTTAGGTTCATTGAAATTCAAGTAAGTTATCTTGTTTTTAAATTGCAGATCTGTATTATTTCTTCGCTTATTTTCAAGATCTGTTTTGTTCTATTGTTCTTCGTATTTTTTTCGTGAATCTGTGATTCTCAAAAAAAAAAAAAATTGGTTCATATATTCGAATTTCTTGTCTACACAGTCCAAGTGAGTCGGTCGCATTTGTCACGAGTTGAAACTTGATTGTTTGATATACTCAAAATACAAAGCTTGAAGCTCTTGAGAGAACCCTCAAATTTGAGTGACATTACTTGAGTGTGAGTGTTATTTCTTTGGAGTGACTAGTGAGTATTTGTTGTGAGCAAAAAAAAAAATAAGAGAGGAGAGACGAGTGAATTTCTTTGGAGTGACCGTGAGCATTTGGGTGAGTATCATTTGTTTTATACTAACGTTTTCTTGCAGGTACAAATTGAAATTAAATGGAGAGGGAGGTAGGAGATAGTTCGAATTCGGGGTTGTCCAAGGTCCAAATAGATGCGTTGTTTGGGGATCTTAGAAGGATGATGACGACCCAAATGGAGTCGTTGCATGAGAGGTTGGGTAAACTTGAGGTTAGTGTTAGTGAGGGTAAATCTAAGCCTAGGGATTTGGGTAGAGATGATGAGGAGTATGATCTGGGAGGAGGCGATGAGAGTCAAAATGAGAATTGGGGTAGGAATGGAAGAGGTAGAGGATTTGGGAGATGAAAAAGGGAAGCCATGCGGGGTAGATAAGAGGAGACTAGGGAAGATGGTCACATGGGTAGCATTAAGATGAAAATTCCATCGTTCCATGGGAAATCTGACCGGAGGCATACCTAGATTGGGAAAAGAGGGTAGAGTTCGTATTTGAATGTCATCACTACTCCGAACAAAATAAGGTCAGGTTGGCGGTGGTTGAATTCTTAGACTATGCTCTCATTTGGTGGGATCAATTAGTGACCACTAGAAGGAGGTATAATGAGAGACCCATTGAGTCTTGGGATGAGATGAAGAGGGTCATGAGGAAAAGGTTTGTGCCCAATCACTATTATAGGGAGATGTTTAAGAGGTTACAAACTTTGAGGCAAGGGTTGAAGAGTGTGGAGGACTACTATAAGGAGATGGAGGTCGTCATGATTAGGGCATATACTGAGGAGGATAGTGAGGCGACCATGGCATATTTTTTTTGTGGTTTGAACAGGGAGATTCAAGATCAAGTGGAGCTTAGGCACAACTTGGATCTAGACGAGATGGTGCAAATGGCCATAAAGGTGGAGCGACCACTCAAGAGGCGTGGAGTTGGCCGCACCAATCAAGGTGGGAGTGCGTCAACTTCTTGGCGACCAAATGTGGCAAAACGTGATGAAAACAAGTTGTGGACAAAGCCCAAGGTTGAGACTAAACAAGAGGCGCCTAAACAAGGAGTACAAGGTAAATCTGAAACTCCTCTTAATCGAGCTAGAGATACTAGATGTTTTAGGTGTCAAGGGTTGGGTCATATTGCTAGTGAGTGTCCTAATAAAAGAGTGATGATTTTAAATGACTATGGTGAGTATGAGTCACATAGTGAGGGTGATGAGGATGATGAGATGCCTGCGCTAGAGGGTCCTGATGAGGAATATGATGCGGTTGTAGGTGAAGCATTAGTGACTAGGCGTATCATGAGTGCCCAAGTCAAGGAGGAGGAGACTAATCAAAGGGAAAACTTGTTCCATACTAGATGTTTTGTGAATGGCAAGGTTTGCAATCTTATCATAGATGGGGGAAGTTGTACTAATGTGGCTAGTAGTGAGATGGTAGAAAAATTGGGTTTACTTACATTAAAGCATAGTCAACCATATAGGCTTCAATGGTTGAATGATTGTGCGGAGGTGAAGGTGAACAAACAAGTTTTGGTGTCTTTTTCTATTGGAAAGTATGTTGATGAGGTCTTGTGTGATGTTGTACCCATGCATGCATGTCATATTTTGTTGGGTAGACCTTGGCAATATGATAGGCGTGTGTCACATGATGGGTTCAAGAATAAATATTCATTTGTCTTGAAGAAGGAAACAATTGTATTACTTCCTTTGTCCCCAAAGCAAGTGTTGGAGGACCATTTGAAAAAAAAAAGAGAGATGAGGCCGAAAGAAAGAGTGACATAAAAAGTGAGGTGGCCTTGGAAAATAAAAAAGAAATGGCTGAAAAAAAGAGTGATCAAAACAATGAGATAGCCATACAAAAGAAAAATGAGAGGAAAGAAAATGAGAGGAAAGAGGCCAAAAAGAAAACATACATGGCCCAAAAAGGTGAGTTGAAACACTTGATGCACACACATGAACCACTTGTGTTGATTCTTTATAAAGAGATCCTCTTTAACACAAGTGATATAGCCGGATCCCTTCCGAGCATTGTTGTTTCACTTTTGCAGGAATTTGATGATATATTTCTGGAGGATCTACCTCAAGGACTACCACAATTGAGGGGGTTTGAGCACCAAATTGATTTGGTGCCCGGGAGTGCATTGCCAAATCGTCCAGCTTATAGGAGCAATCCGGAGGAGACCAAGGAGCTTCAACGGCAGGTAAGTGAGTTGTTAGATAGGGGTTTTGTGCGTGAGTCCATGTCACCTTGTGCCGTACCTGTTTTATTAGTTCCTAAGAAAGATGGCTCATGGCGTATGTGTGTAGATTGTAGGCAATTAATAACATTACCATTAAGTATAGGCATCCCATACCTAGACTAGATGATATGTTAGATGAATTGCATGGTGCTTGCATATTTAGCAAAATTGATTTGAAGAGTGGTTATCACCAAATTAGGATGAGGGAAGGTGATGAGTGGAAAACTGCTTTTAAAACCAAATACGGGTTATATGAGTGGATGGTCATGCCTTTTGGCTTAACTAACGCTCCTAGCACCTTTATGAGGTTAATGAACCATGTTTTGCGTGCGTACATAGGAAAATTTGTTGTTGTTTACTTTCATGATATCCTAGTGTATAGCAAAAACTTGGATGAGCCTGTTAGTCACTTGAGACTTATACTAATCACACTAAGGGCTGAAAATTTATATGCTAACTTAAAAAAATGTGATTTTTGTACAAGCAAACTTGTCTTTCTTGGTTTTGTGTTAAGCTCACAAGGAATACATGTGGATGAAGACAAGGTAACTGCTATTCGAGAATGGCCAACGCCTACTACTGTTGGTCAAGTTCGAAGCTTCCATGGCCTTGCAAGCTTCTATAGGAGGTTTGTAAAGGATTTAAGCACATTGGCAGCACCAATGACAGCGGTGATTAAGAAGAACGTTCCATTCTGTTGGGGCGAGGAGCAAGAGAAGTCTTTTAATCTTATTAAGAAAAAATTAATTAATGCTCCTTTACTTGTTTTACCTGATTTTTCTAACACTTTTAAAATTGAATGTGATGCTTCAGGGGTAGGTATCGGTGGAGTTTTGATGCAAGGCAGAAGGCTGGTGGCATACTTTAGTGAGAAGCTCAATGGAGCAGCGTTGAATTATCCCACATATGATAAGGAGTTCTACGCACTTGTGAGGACCTTAGAGACGTGGCAGCACTACTTGAGGCCTAAGGAGTTTGTGATTCACACGGATCATGAGTCTTTTAAGCACCTTAAAGGGCAGCAGAAGTTGAACAAGCAGCATGCCAAGTGGGTAGCATTCCTTGTAACATTCCCCTACATCATAAAGTACAAACAAGGTAAGGAAAATGTAGTGGCCGACGCACTATCACGGAGGTACGTACTAATCTCTACCTTGGAGTCAAAAATTTTGGGGTTTGAGCATGTGAAGGAATTGTATGTGCTAGATGAGGATTTTAAGAGCTTGTTTGAAACTTGTATGCATGGTCCACATGAAAAATTTTATTTGCATCATGTTTCTTGTTTAGAGAAGATAGGTTGTGCATTCCTAAATCATCAATTCTTGAATTACTTGTTAGGGAGGCACATGGGGGTGGCTTGATGGGACATTTTGGTGTGGCTAAAACTTTAAGTGCATTGCATGAACATTTCTATTGGCCACACATGAAACGTGATGTGTTAGAGTAGGTGCCCGTCGAGCCAAGTGTTGGCCGAGTGTTCACAATGAAACTCTATGTATAAGCAATCTTTATTTTAGTAATATTTGATATTATTATTTTGGCACATCTTTATCTGTATACCCATGGTAGTTGCATAGATAAAGCCCTTGAATATACAAATGGTATAAAGAATATGAGATGCTCATATGATGAGTATCATGAAACTCATATTTGTAATACTGTATATTCTAAACGGTTCCTAGTCGATTCAGCCGCCACTAAGAAGGATATAGGCCGCTAGAGTTCGAGACTAGTATCTGCGATGTGAGTACCATGTTTCATTGGTAGGGGACATTGTGATGTCCGAACATGCAGATAGGTGCTCCTTGTAGAGTGCACTGAACAACCCTCCATAAAAGGACTTTCCAAGTGGTTCTCACTTATCGAGTGGAAATGTCCAAGTTTATGGTTGTACAGAATTAGTCCTTATGAGCCGGGACAACATTGAGACTCTATGTGCTAGAATTACACTTTGACTTGTTTACCGACTCTTATGGGTCATCAGGTGGCAAGGTTGGGTGTTCTGTCGAAACACATAGGAGTCGATGCATTGTAGTCGGGGATTCACCGCTTACCTTCGGGTATGGATATCCTATGTGTTATCATGTGTTAGTAGGTTGAAATCTCTGGCCAGAGTATGGTGGTAATTATGAAAGGGGTTTCATAGATTACACCATTGATGCAACTACGACATGACACATAGTATCGATTCATTGACAACTCTCGATAAACCAATGGTTGTCGAATCGATCGGGATATATGAGTTGAAGGGACCGTACTGTACGCTAACCATAATTGAATGGTTCTTGCAGGCACTATCATTTGATACCTAGAGAATCATGTAAGCGATGCTGCTAGGCGTTTAACATGATTGGTTGGGTACTATAAGACTTGAGTTCTGACGTTCTTATTATCAAGGAGTTGATAAGTAAGAATGGAGCAATTGGGGTATGCTCATATAAAGATATGTTTAGTCCGAATCACATGGAGATGTGAACCCACGGCTAGTTGTATCAATGAACCATTGAGGGTCACACAAGTACTAGCTTTCTAGATCCCGTTGAGAAGTAAAATAGTTCAATGTGTTGAACGGCTTATAAAGGAGTTTATAAGCGTAAGGAAAATTAGAAGTATAACTTCTATAAAGGAGAAAATAGTTCAATATGTTGAACGACTTATAAATGAGTTTATAAGTGTAAAGAAAAATAGAAGTATGACTTCTATGAGAGAAATGTAAATTTTAATTTATGGAAGTGTTCCTAAATTAAAATTTGGCGAAGTGAATCATTATATTTGAAACTTGTGATTTTCATAAACATTATTATGGACTAAATTAAATTAATTCAAGTGTTGAATTAATTAAACACTAGTGGACCTAGTAGAGTCCAAATAATTAAATTAATTCAAGTGTTGAATTAATTACATTATATTGAGTCTTGTAGAGCTCAATTTAAATTAATTATTTAACTAGTGGGACTTGGGTAAATTCAAGTAATGTTTAATTAGTCTCAAATATGTTTGAGATAATTAAATTTAGTCCATGGTTTTTATTTTGATAAAAACCATATAATATGCATGCATGGGAGGTGAAAGGTTGGGAGACTACTTTTTGAGTTTTCAAGGCATAGCATGCACATTTTTGACTCTACTTTTCCCACAACCAAAAAAAAAGGTCTCTCCTTCTCTCCAAGGATGAATAGTGCCGAAAATACTATTCACTTTATCTCCAATTTTTCTTTCTTCAATGGTTGAAGAAACACTCTCTTCTCAAATGAAAAATCCTTATATTTTTCTAGTGCAAAATATGAGGGGATCTACCTTGTTGGTGGTGGGCTTAATTTGAAGGAAAGATTCAAGATAGGAGGAAGCTTGTAGATTTCTTCATGCCATTCAAGACCTTTGTTGTTTAACAACAAAGTTGGAGCCATACATCAATCCTTGTGATTGATAGGTAAAACTTCTAAACACCTTATGTATGACATTATGAATGTGGTTTTATTATATTTGCTACACTTAGTCATGGTGGCCGAAAATTTTAGATAAAAATTTTAGATTTTTGAACTTCCGTTGCGCTTCCGGTCACCGTAACCGATCACCTTTCAAGTGGTATCCGAGCTATGGTTACGATTTTGTGTAGCAACTACGAGATATTATATTGAGATTGATTTCTAACCGCATGAGAACAAAATCTTTGCAACGATTCAAGGCCATTTTCGGGGCTGTTTTTGGGCAGCAAGTTGCTGCCCATTTCGGGCAGCTTTGGCTGCCCGAGGGGCTGCCCGAAATGGGCAGCTAGGGCAGCCCTCCGAACAGCCCCAACATTTTTAAATAAAAAAATTTTTTTGGTAAGTTGGCCGGAATCCGGCGACGGCGATGACGGCTATGGTTTCCAAAAGTGTTTTGGAATATCAAAGTGTCATAGGCCTTGAGTTGTTGGGCCATTGGATGGCTAACATGTTTGTGAATTTTAAATGGGCTAAAAATGTTTTTGGTGAAAAATAAGTTTTTAGGCCCTTAAGTTTAAAATTACAAAAGTTGCAAATTTTTTCTCATAAAATAAATAATTGAAGTTGGACTTTAATTATTTATAGTAAATTGTGATTTATAAGAAATTCGGTTATAAATAAATTAATTGGAAAGTAGACAAAGTTGTTTGTATACTTTGTTAATTTAGTTTATAATCATGGCGGTTAGTGATTGGATCAAGATATATAATATTGGATCAATTAATTATTGTGATAATTAATTGATGGTGTATGATATGTGATATTATGCATGAAGGATGATCAAAAGCCCAAGCCCAATTTGCTAGGTGTATGCTAGGATATTTTGTGTTGAATGATTGTAATAATTATCAAATTTATAAAGTGGGCTTGGTTTATGGCCCGTTCCCACCCCCATGAGTTGTATCGCTATTTGCCATGGATATTTATTTGTAAATATTAGTATAGTGGATGATCAAGATTGGAAGATGGTGGCCATGATGATTATGAAGATCGAAGACATGTAAATATTGGAAGCTAATGTAATAGTTGCATTGCATCCCGTGCATTTACCCTAGGATTGGACCTAGGCCCGTGTTTAGCTCACACGGGCCATTAGTATTGGGGCGATTGATCATCCTTGTTTGTTTACTGTTTATAATATATGCATGATATGTTATAAATAATGAGTATGTGCGTTATTATTATGTTAATAACAAAGTTGCATGAATCCGGCAAACATACGATCAAACATGGCGAGCTTTTAAAATAAAATTAATGATGAGACCTTTCAAAATTAAAAACCCTCATTTTGAATAAGATTCAAAATTAATATCAAGCCCGAAAATGGGAATTATAAATTTGTTTATAATTTCCATGACTTCCATCGACAATGGGTGCATGATGAACGCTACCCGTACTCGGGGCTCGGCTCATATTATTGGGGGAGCTTTGGGTGCCGGAAAGCTGTGACATCAATTGACATGGTGATGTGAACTAAGTGGAACTCCCATGATTTCGGCTCATATTATTGGGGGAACTCATGGCGACCGTCCATTAAGGTTCAACATCGATGGGTAAGGCTTAACACGTGAAGATGAACGACGTCATATTATTGGGTCCTAATCAAACGTGAGACAAAAGTTTACGTAGAGGGTTGCATTGTGATGCAATTGGAAACTACCTTTTAGGAATTGTGATTGGCTGATATTATTCGGGATCATAATTCGCTAATTGGACCTTACGTACCTACTGAGGAAAGATGTTTCCCGTTTTCACTAGAGGGTAGTGAAAGATGTCAAAACAGTGGGAGCAAATATTTATGAAGTAAAAGTCCAAGCTTCATATTTTACTAAATATTTTAAAATAGTCATCAACATTTATCTGTTTTACTTTTCAGTACAAATTGACAATGTCTTAAATGCGCAATCCGATATCTGTAATACTCGACAAACACATATTAACTGGACCTAATTACCTCACTTGGCTAAGAAACCTGAAAATCGTCTTGAATTCGGAAAGGGTAGCATATACACTGACTGAGTCGCCCCCTGTTGAGGCTCCGACTGACTGCACTCCTGAGGAATTGCAGACTTACAAGGAATGGTGTGACCATGACTTGATAGCCAGGTGTTATATGCTGACTTCTACGAATGATGAGCTGCAGAGGCGTTTTGAGGATGCAAAGAGTGCTGCTGACATTCTTTTGCATCTCAAGGAGCTCTTTGGTGAGCAAACACGGCCTCTTAGGCATGCTACCGTCAAGGAGCTGATCACTATGCGCATGCGAGATGGGGCCTCGGTCCATGAGCATGGCTTGAAGTTGATTGGGATCGTGGACAAGCTCGTTGGAATGGATATGATCTTGCCTTCGGAGTTGACCACCGACGTGTTGCTGTTATCATTGCCTAGCTCATTTGATCCTTTTGTGGTGAACTTCAACATGAACAAGATGGAGCCGACCCTTGAGGAGTTGGTAAATATGCTTGTTACGTTTGAATCCACTATCAAAAAGGAGAAGTTGGTTCTTTATGTGGGTTCTTCATCTGGTACGAAGATTGATCCACATGGGAAGGGAAAGAAGAGTTCTTTCCAACGTCCCAAGAAGAACATGCCCTTGATGAGGCAATCTCAGAATCCCGTTGTGGCAGCCACACCAGTAAAGGCTGACAAGACTAGTGATGTTTGTCATCACTGCAAGAAGCCTGGACATTGGAGGCGAAATTGCAAGGAATATCTGGCCCAGAAGAGTTCTGGAAACAGTATGTTCTAAATTGAAGTAAACATTTCAATTAACTCTACTTCTTGGGTATTAGATACCGGTTATGGATCACATCTCTGTAATGTGTTACAGGTGATGGGAAGAAGTAGAAAGCTTAAGGAAGGTGTGACCTTCTAGAAGATGGGCAATGGAGCAAGAGTTGCTGCCAAGGCTGTTGAAGATGTTTACTTATTGTTGAACAATAGTTTTAAGTTTATTTTATGAGATGTTTTGTTTGTACCTAATTTTGTGAAAAACATTTTTTCCATTTCTATGCTGATAAAAATGGATATTCTTGTTTATTTTGCAAAGGTGTTTGCAACATTTACATGAATGAATGTTTGATTGGTACTGGTGAACTTGAAAACGATCTCTATAACTTAAAATTAAAAGATATTCCATTAAATGTTAATTCAAAGGCATACACCATATGAGATATGGATGGGTAAGCCTCCTAAGTATTCTTATCTTAGAATATGGGGGTGCCCTGCTTATGAAGCAGGTAGTGGGAGATAAATTGGATAGTCGATCCATTTTATGCTACTTTGTGGGATATCCAAGGAATTCAGTTGGATATCATTTCTATCATCCTCAAGAAACAAAGGTGTTTGTTTCTAGGAATGCAACCTTTTTGGAAAGGGAATTTCTATTGGATAGAAAATGGGAGATGATAGAACTCGAAGAGGTTCGAGAGACACCCACAATTATAGAACCCACACCCGAAGAGCCAAGTGAGGAGATACAAGCTCCTAAAAGATCCGAGAGAGTCTCGAGACCACCTATGAGGTATGGTCTGCTTCTTGAAGAGGGCCATGATGAGCCTATCCATGGATGTGATCCAAGGACCTTCAAGGAAGCATTATCTGATGCCGATTCATCCTAAATGGCTTGAAGCAATGGAATCTGAGATGAATTCCATGCATTCGAACCAAGTGTGGAATCTCGTGGATCCACCTGAGGGAATTGTTCCCATAGGGTGTAAATGGATTTACAAGAGAAAACTTGGCGCGGATGGGAAGGTATTGACCTTCAAGGCGCGATTGGTGGCAAAATGATATACTCAAATACAAGGAGTTGACTTTGAGGAAACCTTTTCACCAGTTGCAATGTTCAAGTCCATAAGGATTTTGCTAGCCATAGCTGCATGGTATGACTATGAGATATGTCAGATAGATGTCAAGACAGCCTTTCTTAATGGGGATATTAAGGAAGAGATTTACATGTCTCAAACCTGGAGGGTTTACATCTATCGAAAGTGAGCATATGGTATGCAAACTTCAGAGATCTATTTACGGTCTAAAGCAGGCATCTAGGAGTTGGAACCTCAGATTCGATAGTACGATCAAAGAGTTTGGTTTTGCTAAGAATCCTGAGGAACCCTATGTGTATAAGAAGGTCAGTGGGAGTGTTGTGACATTCCTGGTGTTTTATGTTGATGACATTCTAATCATTGGGAATGATGTAGGAATGTTGCAATCAACTAAGATATGGTTAGTGAGTAAGTTCTCGATGCAGGACTTGGGTGAAGCATCTTTTGTATTGGGATACAGATCTATTGAGATAGATCGAAAAGATTGCTTGGTCTCACCCAGTCCACATACATTGATACCATCGTGAAGAGGTTCTCGATGGATAAGTCCAAGAGAGGATATCTACCAATGTGTCATGGCGTGTCCCTATCCAAGTCTGTCTTTCAAGACTGATGCAGAGATAGCGGCGATGACAAAGCATTCCTTACGCATTTGCGATTGGAAGCATCATGTATGGGATGATATCTACACGTCTTGACGTGGCTTTCGCACTAAGTGTAGTGAGTAGATATCAATCGAACCCTGGTCTTCCACACTGGAAAGCTGTGAAAGACATCCTCAAGTAGTTGAGAAGGACCAATAAATTGTTCTTGGTCTATGGGGTGGAGAACTAAAATTGGAAGGCTATACCGACTCTAGCTTCCAAAGCGATATCGATGACTCGAAGTCAACCTCTAGGTTTGTATTCATGCTCAATGGTGCTGCTGTCTCTTGGAAGAGTTCCAAGCAAGACAATACTGCGGATTCCAGCATAGAGGCCGAATACATTGCTGCATCAGATGCAGCAAGGGAGGCTGTTTGGATAAGGAATTTCGTCTAATAGTTGGACGTCATTCCTAATGGAGTTGCTCCTGTCCCGGTGTTGTGTGACAACACGGGAGCTATAGCTCAAGCAAAGGAGCCTAGGTCTCATCAGAAGTCCAAACATGTATTGAGAAAGTACCACATCCTCGGAGAGATTGTGGAAAGTAGAGAGGTGTCTTTTGACATAGTCTGCTCCGCAGATAATGTTGTTGATCCACTAGCTAAGCCTTTACCTGGACCATTATTCGACAAGCATCGCGAATCAATGGATTTAAAGCATATGGGTAGTTGGCTCTAGTGCAAGTGGGAGATTGTTAGAGTAGGTGCCCGTCGAGCCAAGTGTTGGCCGAGTGTTCACAATGAAACTCTATGTATAAGCAATCTTTATTTTAGTAATATTTGATATTATTATTTTGGCACATCTTTATCTGTATACCCATGCTAGTTGCATAGATAAAGCCCTTGAATATACAAATGGTATAAAGAATATGAGATGCTCATATGATGAGTATCATGAAACTCATATTTGTAATACTGTATATTCTAAACGGTTCCTAGTCGATTCAGCCGCCACTAAGAAGGATATAGGCCGCTAGAGTTCGAGACTAGTATCTGCGATGTGAGTACCATGTTACATTGGTAGGGGACATTGTGATGTCCGAACATGCAGATAGGTGCTCCTTGTAGAGTGCACTGAACAACCCTCCATAAAAGGACTTTCCAAGTGGTTCTCACTTATCGAGTGGAAATGTCCTAGTTTATGGTTGTACAGAATTAGTCCTTATGACCCGGGACAACATTGAGACTCTATGTGCTAGAATTACACTTTGTCTTGTTTACCGACTCTTATGGGTCATCAGGTGGCAAGATTGGGTGTTCTGTCGAAACACATAGGAGTCGATGCATTGTAGTCGGGGATTCACCGCTTACCTTCGGGTATGGATATCCTATGTGTTATCATGTGTTAGTAGGTTGAAATCTCTGGCCAGAGTATGGTGGCAATTATGAAAGGGGTTTCATAGATTACACCATTGATGCAACTACGACATGACACATAGTACCGATTCATTGACAACTCTCGATAAACCAATGGTTGTCGAATCGATCAGGATATATGAGTTGAAGGGACCGTACTGTACGCTAACCATAATTGAATGGTTCTTGCAGGCACTATCATTTGATACCTAGGGAATCATGTAAGCGATGCTGCTAGGCGTTTAACATGATTGGTTGGGTACTATCAGACTTGAGTTCTGACGTTCTTATTATCAAGGAGTTGATAAGTAAGAATGGAGCAATTGGGGTATGCTCATATAAGGATATGTTTAGTCCGAATCACATGGAGATGTGAACCCACGGCTAGTTGTATCAATGAACCATTGAGGGCCACACAAGTACTAGCTTTCTAAATCCCGTTGAGAAGTAAAATAGTTCAATGTGTTGAACGGCTTATAAAGGAGTTTATAAGCGTAAGGAAAATTAGAAGTATGACTTCTATAAAGGAGAAAATAGTTCAATATGTTGAACGACTTATAAATGAGTTTATAAGTGTAAAGAAAAATAGAAGTATGAGTTCTATGAGAGAAATGTAAATTTTAATTTATGGAAGTGTTCCTAAATTAAAATTTGACCAAGTGAATAATGTATTTGAAACTTGTGATTTTCATAAACATTATTATGGACTAAATTAAATTAATTCAAGTGTTGAATTAATTAAACACTAGTGGACCTAGTAGAGTCCAAATAATTAAATTAATTCAAGTGTTGAATTAATTAAATTATATTGAGTCTTGTAGAGCTCAATTTAAATTAATTATTTAACTAGTGGGACTTGGGTAAATTCAAGTAATGTTTAATTAGTCTCAAATATGTTTGAGATAATTAAATTTAGTCCATGGTTTTTATTTTGATAAAAACCATATAATATGCATGCATGGGAGGTGAAAGGTTGGGAGACTACTTTTTGAGTTTTCAAGGCATAGCATGCACCTTTTTGACTCTACTTTTCCCACAACCAAAAAAAAAAAGGTCTCTCCTTCTCTGCAAGGATGAATAGTGCCGAAAATACTATTCACTTTCTCTCCAATTTTTCTTTCTTCAATGGTTGAAGAAACACTATCTTCTCAAATGAAAAATCCTCATATTTTTCTTGTGCAAAATATGAGGGGATCTACCTAGTTGGTGGTGGGCTTAATTTGAAGGAAAGATTCAAGATAGGAGGAAGCTTGTAGATTTCTTCATGCCATTCAAGACCTTTGTTGTTTAACAACAAAGTTGGAGCCATGCATCAATCCTTGTGATTGATAGGTAAAACTTCTAAACACCCTATGTATGACATTATGAATGTGGTTTTATTGTATTTGCTACACTTAGTCATGGTGGCCGAAAATTTTAGCTAAAAATTTTAGATTTTTGAACTGCCGTTGCGCTTCCAGTCACCGTAACCGATCACCTTTCATGATGTTGAGCGTGTTTGTGATAAGTGCATAACTTGTAGGCAAGCTAAGTCTAGGACACAACCACATGGATTGTATACACCGCTTCCTGTCCCTAGTGAACCTTGGATTGACATATCTATGGACTTTGTTTTGGGATTGCTTAGGACTAAGAAGGGGAGGGATTCAATATTTGTTGTTGTTGATAGGTTTTCTAAGATGGCACATTTTATTGCATGTCACAAAACTGATGATGCATCTAACATTGCGGATTTGTTCTTTAGAGAGGTCGTTAGGTTGCATGGCATGCCTAGGATTATTGTTTCTGATCGCGATGTTAAATTCTTGAGTTATTTTTGGAAGACTTTATGGGCTAAACTTGGCACAAAATTGTTGTTCTCTACTACTTGTCATCCTCAAACGGATGGACAAACTGAAGTTGTTAATAGAACTTTAGGAACACTTTTGTGTGCTATTCTTAAAAAGAACTTAAAAAATTGGTAGAATTGTTTGCCATTTGTTGAATTTTCTTATAATCGTTGCGTGCATCGTACTACAAATTATTCGCCATTTGAAATTGTTTCTGGGTTTAATCCTTTGACTCCGTTGGATTTGATGTCTTTACCTGTAAGTGAAAGGTTGAACATGGACGGAAAAAAGAAGGATGAATTTGTTAGGGGATTGCATGAAAGGGTCAAGGCCAACATTGAGAAGAGAAATGAGCAATATACTAAGCAAGCCAACAAAGGGAAGAAGAGAGTGATATTTGAGAAGGGAAATTGGGTATGGCTTAACTTAAGGAAGGAAAGGTTCCCCGAGAAGAGACGTTCAAAGCTATTACCTAGGGGTGATGGACCATTCCAAGTCCTTGAAAGGATCAATGACAACGCCTACAAACTCGATTTACCGGGTGAGTATAACGTGAGTTCTACTTTTAATGTTAGTGACTTGTCGTTGTTTGACGTAGGTGACGAGCTGGATTTGAGGAAAAATCCTTTTCAAGAAGGGGAGGATGATGCGAACACGGATGGTCAAGTCCCAAGGAAAGCATGAGACCCTTTAGAGTTGCCGGAGGGACTAATCACGAGGGGAGGATTGAGTAGATTCAAGGAAGCGTTGCAGGGGCTTATGAGCAAGGAGGAAGGACTTACAAGCAAGGTGCAAAGTGCTGGAGGGTTTTCGATGCATGGGAATGAGTTTGGGAGTCACAGGAACATTATTCAAGTGATGGATGAAGATGAGTCCAGCAGCACCGATGCCCGAGCGACCAAAGATTACCGCCCGAGGGCCAGACTTACTGTCCAAGACGAAATTCTCCAGAAAGCCTCGCACCTGAGCGGTAATAATCTACCGCCCGAGCGCGAATAGTCCAGAGCCCTCGGCGCTCGAGCGGTAATTTCCTACCGCCCGAGCGCGAGTCAGTTTCGGGAAAATCCTAGTTTCCTAGTTTAGAGTTTTAATTGTTTAGGTAACTTGATTTTGGTATCCTTTTTGCTATGAAAAAGATATTGGACGAATTTTTTGACACAATTCAGATTTTCATTATTTATTTTTATCAAAGTTTAGAGTTTTTCTCTCAAACGTTCAAAGCTTCGCTTTGTTATTCAAAAATCAAATTTATCAAAGTTTTTAACTTTGTTGCGTTTGTCGATCGTGCTTGTGCGTATTGTCGTCGACTTGTTCTTCGAAGGTTCGTTATAATTTTGATTTTATATCTCGTGATTATTCGTTGCTAGACTTCTCATAGTTTAGAGGGGAATATCACAACACACACTTGATTCAAAAAATCGGGACAACAACGATTCTTTGTTTGTTATTGAATTGAGGGCGCGATTCGATTTTAATCTTGTATGCTATTCATTCGTTCAAAGATTCACATCAAGGGAGCTGAAGCCGGTCTGATGAGACAGAAGAGGCTTCGTTTGTGCCTTCAGCACCGAGATCACAGATGCCTCCACCAGCTCCTCGATTTGAGAGCGGCAGTGGTAGTGAGAAGAAAGACTGTAGTGACCCGTTCCAGAATCACCTACTAATCAGAACTTAAGCATGCAAAATTAACATTTAAAACTGAATCAGGTAAACAGCGGAAAAACAGTAATACAACCCAATCGAATCTGTAAGTACAAAATACTTAAACAACCAGATCGAACTAAATACCAAGAACAAATACCAACAACTACAGGTCAACCTCTGCCAGCTCCCTGTCCACTCCCTCCTGGACCGTCCAACCTGAGACCTGCTCCATCGAATAGGGTGTCCAAAACAGAGATAAACCGAGGACGTGAGCATAAAACGCTCAGCACCGAAAGCATGAGTATACAAGACTATGACATGCATGTATGCAAAATGTACTGGATACCAGGATCTGGGTATATCGAAATACTGCTCAGGTAAATGACGTCAAGGTATGTAGCACTCTGTGCCGTCGCACCAGGAGGTGGCTCCCATACCAAAATAAACCTGTGGATATACCGGTGACCTGACCACCGTCGGCCAACGGGGTCCAACCATCCACAACAAACGAGGGCTGAGCACCCTCTCAACAGGCTATCTCAAAAATAGTCAGGCTCAACATGATTATGCAAATGCCGCATAATAAACCATGCATCATATGATAGATAATAATGCAACATATAAACATGCAACACATAGTAAAGCATACTCAATCCTGCTATCTCGGATAGTACTTTCGTACCTCAAACTAGTAGATCCTAGCAATCAGTCCTAGAATCAAGTCTGCGTCCGTAGTCAGCCCACTGATGCCGCTAGCTCCCAACTAAAGCACAGCTCCGCTACAAAACCAGTAGCTCCCCGCTAGTGCCTAAACCTCGGGAAAGACTAGAAACCCATCAGAAACGACTAAAACGGTCTGGAACACTCGGAATTGGCGAGTAACAAATGAAGCCTCGCGCCTCTATTTATAGACAACGATCGGACGATCCGATCCACTGTACACTTCGGACCTTCCGAACCCTTATCGGACGATCCGAACCCTGCATGTCTTCCACGTGTCCAGACACCTGTCTTCGGACGATCCGAACCCTGATCGGACGATCCGAACTCTGCATGTCTTCCACGTGTCCAGCCACCTGTCTTCGGACGATTCGAACCCTCTTCGGACGATCCGAACCCGCTTCGGACGATCCGAACTCTGTTCGGTCCTTCCGATCCCACCGAAATATAATTAATCCAATAATTAACTCAAATTAGGCATCGGGATACTACATTCTCCCCCCCTAAAAAGGATTTCGTCCGCGAAATCGAGTCTGAAGAATGACAATTCTGAACAACAATACATTCAACTTAAGAATGAATTACAACTGAAAGTACAACTGAAATTACAATCATTACTGAAAATACTACAACTAGAACAACTCTGGATGCTCTGACCGCATGCGACTCTCTAGTTCCCAAGTAGCTTCTTCAGTACCTCGGCGCTGCCACTGCATTAAGACAAGAGGAATAGTCTTATTCCGCAGTACCTTATCCTTCCGGTCTAAGATCGAAACCGGTCTTTCCACAAAAGACAAATCCGGATTCAGCTGAACTTCTGTCGGATGCAAAACATGAGACTCATCCGCTACGTATCGTCTCAACAAGGACACATGAAACACATTGTGAACACTAGACAGATACGGTGGCAAAGCTAATCTGTAGGCCAAATCTCCCACACATTCTAAGATCTCAAAAGGACCAATGAATCTCGGAGATAGCTTACCCTTGAGTCCAAATCTCAGAATCCTCCGAAAAGGTGATACCTTGAGAAACACTTTCTCGCCTGCATCAAAATGAAGAGGTCTGCGCTTGGAGTTCGCATAACTCGCTTGTCGATCCTGAGCAGTCTTAATCCGCTGTTTGATCACAAGAACTTTGTCCATGGCCTGCTGAATCAATTCTGGACCCTCGACCTGTCGTTCTCCGACTTCTTCCCAGAACAGAGGAGTACGACAACGTCGACCATACAATGCTTCAAACGGAGACATACCAATACTCCTATGAAAACTGTTGTTGTATGCAAACTCTATCAGCGGCAAATGATCCTGCCAAGCTGGCCCGAAATCCATCACACAAGATCTCAACATATCCTCAAGAGTACGAATAGTCCTCTCTGACTGACCGTCAGTCTCTGGGTGATATGCAGTACTCAAACTCAAGGTAGTGCCCAAAGCTTGCTGAAAGCTGCCCCAAAATCTAGATGTAAATCGAGGATCTCTGTCACTAACGATACTCACGGGCACACCATGAAAACGTACAATCTCCTGAATGTACAACCGTGCCATCCGATCGAAAGTGAAATCTCTGTTATACGGAAGAAAATGGGCAGACTTAGTAAGCCGATCCACTACCACCTAGATAGCATCTCTATTCCCCACAGACATAGGCAAGTGAGTCACGAAGTCCATCGTGATATGCTCCCACTTCCACTCCGGAATAGGAAGATTCTGCAACAAACCTCCAGGTCGTCGATACTCAGCCTTCACCTGCTGACAGACAAGGCACTTGGAGACATACTGATAAACATTACGTTTCATACCTTTCCACCAAAATCGAGTCCTCAAATCCTTATACATCTTGTTGCTCCCTGGATGAACACTCAACTTGCTACGATGAGCCTGGGACAAAATCTCCTCCCTCAAAGTGTCATCTTCCGGTACAACAACACGACCAGATAAGCACAAAAGACCCTCGGACTGATAGTGGAAACCAGAAGTATTATCTCCATCAGCCAACCGAGCTAATTTCTGAATCTTAGAATCAGACATCTGAGCATCTCAAATCCGAGAATACAAAACTGGCTCAGAAAAAATAGTAGCTATACGGATACTCTCCGTTCCCTTCCGATGCTTACAATTGAATCCCATCGAACAGAAATCCTGAATAATCCCAGATACAGCACAAGTCTGAAGAGCAGACAATCTCACCTTGCGACTAAGAGCATCGGCCGTGAGATTCGCAGATCCTGGATGATACTTGATCTCACAATCGTAATCCTTGAGTAGATCCATCCAACGACGCTGACGCATGTTCAACTCAGCCTGAGTGAACAGATACTTCAAACTCTTATGATCAGTGAAGATCTCAAATCGCTCACCATACAGATAATGGCGCCAGATTTTCAAAGCAAAAACGATCGCTGCTAATTCCAGATCATGAACAGGATAGTTTTCCTCATGAGGCTTTAACTGTCTCGACGCATAAGCAATCACATGCTCATTCTGCATCAGAACACACCCTAGTCCCTGTAAAGAGGCATCGGTGTAAACACTGAAACCACCAGATCCAGACGGTAAAGCCAAAACAGGCGCAGATGTCAAACGTCTGCGAAGTTCCAAGAAACTCTCTTCGCACTCTGATGTCCATTCAAATGAAACATCTTTCCGAGTGAGCTGAGTGAGTGGCTTAGCAATCTGAGAGAAGTTGACAATGAAACGGCGATAATACCCAGCCAATCCCAGAAAACTGCGGATCTCGGTTACTGTCGTCGGACGCGACCAGTTCAATACCGCTTCCACCTTACTTGGGTCAACTGAAACTCCCTTGCTAGAAATGACATGACCAAGGAATACAACCCTGTCAATCCAAAACTCACATTTACTCAACTTCGCATAAAGCTGATTCTCGCGAAGTGTCTGTAAAATAATCCTTAAGTGTTGTGCGTGTTCTTGCTGATCATGCGAATAGATTAAGATATCATCTATAAACACCACAACAAACTTATCCAAGAATTCCCGAAAAACCCGATTCATCAGATCCATAAAAACTGCTGGTGCATTCGTCACCCCAAAAGGCATAACCAGAAACTCATAATGCCCATACCGGGTCCTGAATGCAGTCTTCGATATATCTCCCTGATGAACTCGAAGCTGATGATAACCAGACCTTAAATCAATTTTGGAATACACAGAGGTACCTTGCAGTTGATCAAATAAATCATCAATCCGTGGCAACGGATACTTATTCTTTATCGTAGCACGATTCAACTGCCGATAATCTATGCAGAGCCGCATAGAACCATCCTTCTTTTTGACAAAAAGAACTGGTGCTCCCCACGGGGACACACTGGGTCGAATATACCCCTTGTCAAGAAGATCCTGCAACTGCTGTTTCAATTCTTGCATCTCCGATGGAGCTAAACGATAAGGAGCTCTAGAGATTGGTGCCGTGCCTGGCACTAAATCAATGCCGAAATCCACATCCCGAACAGGAGGAAAACCAGGAATCTCCTCGGGAAAAACATCCGGAAAATCGCAAACCACTGGAATGTCACTGATACCGACACTATCTGCGGACGAATCAATAGCATAGATAAGGTAGCCTTCCCCGCCCGACTCTAAAGCACGACAGGCTTTCAGAGCAGAAACCACAGGCATCGGGGGTCGCGCTCCTTCTCCATAGAAAAACCAACTGTCGCCCTCAACTGAACGAAACTGCACAAACTTCTGATAACAGTCCACAGTAGCTCTAAACACAGTCAGCACATCTATTCCCAGAATGCAATCAAAATCCTCCATCGCAAGAATCATCAAATTAGCAATTAAAACATTACCCTCAAATTCTAGAGGACAACCTAAAACTAGACGTCTAGCTAGCACCGAATGACCCATCGGTGTGGAAACTGTAATAGCCGAGCCCGGTGTACGGTACGGTTTAAGCTTTATTGTGTTAATTGGGTTTATGATTAGTCGTTTATAGTTGTGTTTTGGGCTATAGTATTATTGGTTATTATTTATTTGAGGTATTAGTTGGTGTTGATTGTTCGTTTCAGCGTTTCGGATCGATTTTAGTTGAGTTTGTACTGTTCATTGCCGTGAGTAGAGTGCACCCGCGCTCTTAGATGAGTGCCCCCGCGGTGTACTATTCATCATTTTGCATTTTGAGGGCCGTGGCATGACCGCACCCGCGGCAGTGCAAGGACCGCACCCGCGGTGTGCACCGCACCCGCGGTAATTGTAGCACCGCACCCGCGGTGATCGTGCATGAGAATTATTTTGGTATGCCGAGAGCATGGCGCACCCGCGGTGCTTGTGTTGGCGCACCCGCGGTGTAAGTATGGGCGAGTTTTTAAGTCACTTTTTGGGAGTTGTTGGCCATACCTTATCCTATTCCTTCTCTTCTTTACCGATTTTCTCTCCATTGGCAAGGGTTTTCATCCATTTCAATTGCTTCCCACCTTTGATTCTTGGCTTTGTTTCGATTTCCGACTTGAGATCATCGTTCTCCGTGGTATAAGGAAGCTTAGGTAAGTTTTTGGTGCGATTCTAACGAGGTTTTGAGTTAAGGGTTATTTTGGATTTGATGTTTGAGTTGTTTAATGGATTATTTGGCTTGTACTTGTGGATCTAGAGTTGATATTGGTGTTATTTATGGATTATTGTTGTAGGTGGTGTACCAAGAGCTTATTTGAGGTGTTCTATTGGTAGTAAGTGGAATTTCATCCTTTTTGCTCACATGATATTATATGTATTGTGTTTTAAAGGTTTCAAAGTGTTATTCCCTTCCATTGATCCATTGCTATGTATTCATTTCATTGATTATCTATTGGAGGCATTGTATGTCTCACCATTGTTATAAAGGGAATACAAGAAATATTATGAGATTGCGAAACGACGGCCTTAAATGCTATTGAGAATTCAAATGTTTTATTGGATTGATTTATCATAGCCATGGCATTGCATGCAATTAGATGATCATCGACCATAGGCTTTTATCCCCTCACAGTTATCGATTTATATCGATGGGATATTGGCAACCACAGTTACAGATACTATTGATATCAATCCAACCATAGAAAAGAGAAATACCATCGTATTGCTATCTATTGCTATTGCTATTGCTACAGTTATTGCTACGTTATTCATGTTTCAGAGTCGATGGTATTTATGATTTAAAAGCCATGTTTTACAGAGTATACTATGTATCATTGCTATGTAAGAGTTCCACTTGCTGAGATTTATTCTCATTTCAGTTATTTTCATGTGATGCAGATAAGAGCGACGGACCGGGACGTTGACTGTGGATGGGGGTCATATGCATACGAAGATTGGAAGGATGATTATTTTGTACCATTTTGTAACATGATCACACTAATGATATTTTGTATTTTGTTATGTCATTGGAATGATCATGTTGTTATTTTGTAAACACTTTTATAAAATGTATTTTGAAACTCCTTCCATGTTTGAAAGAAAATTTTAAATTCCGCTGTATTTTTATTGTATCGGGTCAGGGTGTCACAGAAACAGATACCACAACGTCCAAAGAAGTGAAAGGTAATGCATGACGCTTAGCAAATCTCGCAGATATGAATGAATGAGATGCACCAGTGTCAATGAGAACGTAAGCAGGTAATCCACATAATAAAAAATAAACCTGCGATAACTCTCTCGTTCTCCTCAGCAGCCTGATCCTGGTTAAGAGCAAAGACCTGCCCTTGAGTACGCGGTCGGAGGTTAGAACCCTGAGTAGACTGTCCCTGCTGTGGCCTCTGATGAACTGAAGCCTGAGAACCAGATCCTGATCCTCCGCCCGTCTGTGGACAATCTCTCTTCATGTGGCCCATCTCACCGCACTTGTAACAAGCACCCGCAACCTTGCGACAACGCTCCGTCGGATGATCCTTCCCGCAGTGCTGACACGGGCCCCTCTTCTTCCCAAAATGGTGAACTCCTCCAGATCCAGAGGAAGAAGAAGTAGATCCAGCCTTCTTAAATGCTTGGGCGCGGGGACCTAAAGAACTAGTAGGACGAGCAGACTGCATGGCTCGACCTCTCAACAAACTGCCCTCAGCCTGGCGACAACGATTTACAAGGCCCTCATACGATGTCGGATCATCGCAGACAACAACCCGATCATAAATCTCCTGATTGAGGCCCTGAAGAAAATGGTTATACTTGGCCATAGCATTGTCACTGACATGCGGAACATACGGAAGCAACTCAAAGAACTTCTGCTGATACTCATCAACAGACAAACTTCCCTGCTTCAGATTGATCAACTCAATCGCCTTGGTCTGCAGAAGAGCTGGCGGAAAGTAAAGCAGCATGAAAGCGGCTCGGAAATCGGCCCAAAGAACTCGACCCTGTCGCTGAACTATCGGTGCAGAGGTAGACCTCCACCACTTGCGCGCACCACCCTCCAGCAAGAAATCAAGGGTATCAATCTGCTGCTCCGCCGAGCACTGAAAAGTCTTGAAGCAGCTCTCCATCCTCTCAAGCCAGTTCTCCGCAACATCCGGGGTCTCACCGCCTGAAAGAGGTTTCGGCCCCATCTGCAAGAACCGATGCATACTAAAACTCCGAGGCTCATCACGACGGTGTTGACGACGTTCTCGATGCTCTCGACGACGCTCCCGATCGTCGCGGTCTCCCCAGCGTCCAACGCTGCCATGACTACTAGCATCGTCGTCAAAACCAGACATCTCTTAGCTACAAAAGTTACCAGAGATTAAACCCAAAAGAACAGTTCTAAATCCCAAAATCTTAATGCATGCTCTGATACCATAAATGTAGTGACCCGTTCCAGAATCACATACTAATCAGAACTTAAGCATGCAAAATTAACATTTAAAACTGAATCAGGTAAACAGCGTAAAAACAGTAATACAACCCAATCGAATCTGTAAGTACAAAATACTTAAACAACCAGATCGAACTAAATACCAAGAACAAATACCAACAACTACAGGTCAACCTCTGCCAGCTCCCTGTCCACTCCCTCCTGGACCGTCCAACCTTAGACCTGCCCCATCGAATAGGGTGTCAAAAACAGAGATAAACCGAGGACGTGAGCATAAAACGCTCAGCACCGAAAGCATGAGTATACAAGACTATGACATGCATGTATGCAAAATGTACTGGATACCAGGATCTGGGTATATCGAAATACTGCTCAGGTAAATGACGTCAAGGTATGTAGCACTCTGCGCCGTCGCACCAGGAGGTGGCTCCCATACCAAAATAAACCTGTGGATATACCGGTGACCTGACCACCGTCGGCCAACGGGGTCCAACCATCCACAACAAACGAGGGCTGAGCACCCTCTCAACAGGCTATCTCAAAAATAGTCAGGCTCAACATGATTATGCAAATGCCGCATAATAAACCATGCATCATATGACAGATAATAATGCAACATATAAACATGCAACACATAGTAAAGCATACTCAATCCTGCTATCTCGGATAGTACTTTCGTACCTCAAACCAGTAGATCCTAGCAATCAGTCCTAGAATCAAGTCTGCGTCCGTAGTCAGCCCACTGATGCCGCTAGCTCCCAACTAGAGCACAGCTCCGCTACAAAACCAGTAGCTCCCCGCTAGTGCCTAAACCTCGGGAAAAGACTAGAAACCCATCAGAAACGACTAAAACGCTCTGGAACACTCGGAATTGGCGAGTAACAAATGAAGCCTCGCGCCTCTATTTATAGACAACGATCGGACGATCCGATCCACTTCGGACGATCCGATCCACTGTACACTTCGGACCTTCCGAACCCTTATCGGACGATCCGAACCCTGCATGTCTTCCACGTGTCCAGCCACCTGTCTTCGGACGATCCGAACCCTCTTCGGACGATCCGAACCCGCTTCAGACGATCCGAACTCTGTTCGGTCCTTCCGATCCCACCGAAATATAATTAATCCAATAATTAACTCAAATTAGGCATCGGGATACTACAAAGACTTCCTGAAAGCTAAGGGGAAGAAATTAAAGAAATCTGGAAGTAGCTCATCCAGTTCGAGTTGCTCTAGACAGACTGGTCAGGGCCAGAGTTATACAGGACCATACTGTAGTACTTGTGGAGGGAAGCATTCCACTGAGCAGTGCCGAGGAGTGTTCGGTAACTGCCGCATTTGTAAACAGCAAGGACACTTTGCCCGAGTGTGTCCACAAAGAGGTGCCCAGGGATCCCAGGCCACTAAGTCATCTGGATCAGTGGCTCAGACAGGAAGATGATTTTCTGCCGTTCATTCCTTTCAGCCAGCACCGTCTACTCAGTCACAGCAGAGGCCAGGAGGGAGCCAGACAGCGAGCCAGCCTCCTCGACAGCAGGCCCGACTATTCGCTTTGACTGAGGTGCAGGCACAGGATGCACCTGATGATGTCGTAGCAGGTAACTGTTTTATTTCTGGTTATCCTGCATATGTATTGATTTATACTGGTGCATCCCATACATTTATATCTGAGCGATTTGCCTTGATGCTTTCTTTGCCTGTTGAGTCATTGTCTGCAGTAGTGTCTGTCTCTTCTCCGTTAGGGACAGGTTTGATGTCAGTAAAATCTGTTAAATCTAGTATACTGCAGTATGATGGGCATGAGATTGAGTTGGACTGTATTGTGCTTGAGATATCTGATTTTGATTGTATTATCGGTATCGATACGTTGACCAAGTACAGGGCTACAGTCAATTGTTTCCACAAATTGTTCGATTTAGACCTGAGATGGCTGAGGAATGGAAATTTTATGGTAAGGGTTCTCGTGCCAGAATTCCTTTCATATCTGCTATGAATATGACTCGATTGTTGCAGAAAGGAGCGGATGGATTTCTGTTTTATTCAGTTGATTTACTGAAATCGAATCCATCATTGGCGAATTTGCCAGTGGTCATTGAGTTTGCTGATGTATTTCCAGATGAGATTCCTGGATTTCCTCTGATAAGAGAGATCGATTTCAGTATTGAATTGATGCTAGGTACAGTTCCGATTTCGAGGGCTCCATATCGAATGGCACCAATTGAGTTAAAAGATTTGAAAGAACAGTTGGAGGATTTACTGGCCAAGGGGTATATCAGACCGAGTTTATCTCCTTGGGGTGCTCCAGTACTGTTCGTGAGAAAGAAGGATGGGTCGATGAGACTTTGTATCGACTACCGGCAACTGAACAAGGCAACGGTAAAGAATAAATATCCATTGCCACGTATTGATGATTTATTTGATCAGTTGCAGGGTTCATCTGTATATTCCAAGATCGATCTGAGATCTGGATACCATCAACAGAGAATCAGGGATTCTGATATTTCAAAGACAGCATTCAGAACCAGGTATGGACACTATGAATTTGTTGTCATGCCATTTGGTTTGACGAATGCACCAGTTGTATTTATCGGATTAATGAACCGTATCTTTCAGAGATATCTCGATGATTTTGTGATTATATTCGTCGATGATATTTTGATTTATTCCAAGAATGTGATGGAGCATGCTGAAGATTTAAGAACTGTGTTGCGAATTTTGAGAGGGGAGAAACTATATGCTAAATTGTCGAAATGCAAGTTCTGGTTGAAACAAGTAGTATTTCTGGGTCATATTATATCCGGAGATGGGATATCAGTTGATCCCAGTAAGGTTGAGGCAGTGATTTCGTGGCCGAGACCGACATCTGTACCAGAGATACGCAGCTTTATGGGTTTGGCAGGATATTATCGTCGATTCATTAAAGATTTCTCGAGTATTGCCAAACCGATTACACAGTTGATTCAGAAAAATGCTCCGTTTGTTTGGTTTGAGGAATGTGAGACCAGTTTTCTCGAATTGAAGAAGAGATTAACCAGTACGCCTGTGTTGACGATTCCTTCAGGTACTGGTGATATTGTTGTTTATTTTGATTCATCTCACCGCGGATTGGGTTGTGTGTTGATGCAACGAGGACATGTTATCGCTTATGCCTCGAGACAACTAAAGCCCCATGAATCTCGCTACCCAATTCATGATCTTGAATTGGCAGCCATAGTCTTTGCTTTGAAGATATGGCGACATTACCTCTACGGTGAGAAATTCGAAATCTATTCTGATCATAAAATCTTGAAATATCTGTTTTCACAATCAGAGTTGAATATGAGACAACGAAGATGGCTTGATTTATTGAAAGATTTTGATTGTGAAATCAAATGCTACCCAGGAAAATCCAATGCAGCAGCTGATGCACTAAGTCGAAAGATATGCTCTTTATCCATATACTATTCAATCTGAACAAGAGCTGATTCTGAGAATTAAAGCAGCTCAAAAAGCTGATCAGAATATACAGAAGTCGATTGCTATAATTAAAGCTGAACATCGATCGGAATATCAGGTTCAAAATGGTATTTTGTTTGTGAATAATTGTGGGGACCCGGACGCTAATCAAGTTCTTAATCATCATTGGGACTAGTTAATCAATAATAAACAAGGTCTATTTTTTTTTTTTAAATGCGGAACGTAGTGACATACAACATAGATACATATCAGTATATAAAATACAAATCCTGTATTTCAACATTTATTCAAACTAGGGTTTAAAACTAAAGTCAAGTGTTTAACCCTACATCTTGTCCAAGTCCGGTGCCACCACTCTAATCACGATCTAGCTCTTCATCTCCTCGACCCTGGACCTGTCCCACCTGTTGTCAAGTACACATACAGACAAGACAACAGCCGGATATACCGGTGAGAATATAATCCCCAGTATAAATCAATGAAACATGCAATCATACAAACAATATAAAGCATGTAATCAGGTAACATGAATATGTATCAAAATCTGAAACATAAACAATATCAAATCAAACTGTCGACATCAATCATAATTCAGACTAGACTCAATCCTAGTCTAGGGATCCCGGTTTCCAGATGTGGTATTCCTATATCGAATTCCGTAAAGGATGGAACCATAATCTCTATTACTCGATATAACTAGTGCCCTGGTATTCCTATATCGAATTCCGTAATAGAAGAATTCCAATACCCTTTACTCGATATAACCAAATATGGTGTTCCTATATCGAATTCCGTAATAGATTCCATTACTCGATATAACCACACATCCAGTATCCTGACCTAACCGTCAAGGACTGTAGCTCTATCGATAATATCCTATCTTGAGACATCGTGCAATGTGCCGTGGCGATACCACCACTATCCGGCACTTCTGTCACAAAATAACTCGTCTAATACCTGTCATCTAAATTCAAGAGAACAAGCACATTAATCAATGTAATGCAATTATCCCTGCAATAAAATAAAGTATGTGATTTAGGGAAACCCAAGTCTAAACCGACTCAAGTCCATCTCCCAATACCACATTGACTTATACCTTTCTTTCGTCGGTTTCTGGCTCAGTCGAAGTCCTGAACTCACAGCCTGTGTCAAAGTGTAGCCTACGTCGATAGGATTACAGTACTGAAGTCGGATTCAAATTCTGACGGACGGATTTCTCAGAAAAGGCGTAAGGATTTTCAACACATATATTCTGACCCTTTTCTCGATTTTTCTGAAGAAACCAACGTAAAGATGTATATATATATCCTAAGCTGCATGTTGGAGAAACGTGTCACCTTTTCTTGAATCTCGGGTGGCGCTCGAGCGGTAATAAACTACCGCTCGAGCGCGGCAGTTTCTGTCCGATTCCTTTCGGATTTATACATTGGCGCTCGGGCGGTCATAAATTACCGCTCGGGCGCCATCTCTTCTGCCCGAATCCTTCTCCTACAGAATATTGGCGCTCGGGCGGTCGTAATCTACCGCTCGGGCGCCACTACTTCTGTCCAGAACTTACACAAGTTATATGAACTCTTATTTCGTGTCCCGATTAATCCTTTATTAATCATATCAAATTATATTTCAATAATTAGAGATTATTAGGATCAAATTTCTCGGGCATTACATTCCTCCCCCCCTAAGATACGATTTCGTCCTCGAAATCACAAGCACTCAATCATATCAAACAGGAGTATATACAAAACAGTATAAAGAATTTACATCAATTAAACAATGCTGGGAATTCCTGTCTCATATCAGATTCAGTCTCCCAAGTGGCTTCTTCAACACCATGACGAGTCCATTGAACTTTCACAAGAGGAATCGTCTTTCTTCTGAGCTGTTTATCTTTACGATCGATAATCCGGATCGGTTTCTCGACATAACTCAATGTCTAATCCAGCTCGGTCTCGTCTGGCTGAATCACGTGAGAATCATCAGTGAGATATTTCCGCAGCATCGACACATGAAAGACATCATGTATCCCAGATAATGAAGGCGGTAATGCTAGTCGATAGGCACGATCTCCTATCTTCTCAAGAATTTCATAAGGACCGACATATCGTGGAGACAATTTCCCTTTCTTGCCAAATCTGACAACACCTCTGAAAGGAGAAATCTTTAGGAATACTCGGTCTCCTACCTCAAATACCAACGGTCGTCGTATGAGGTTGGCATATTTGGCTTGTCGGTCTTGGGCTGCCTTCATTTTCTTCTGAATTAATTTCACTTTCTTAGTCATATCTCTGATCATATCAGGTCCAGTCTCAGGAACTTCAGAGATATCATCCCAATACAATGGGGATCTGCATTTCTTTCCGTACAACGCTTCAAATGGTGCCATCTCGATACTCGTTTGATAGCTATTGTTGTACGAAAACTCACAAAGTGGCAATGCATCTTGCCATCCAGTGCTAAAATCCAGCACTACAGCTCTCAGCATATCTTCCAATGTCTGAATCGTACGCTCTGACTGTCCGTCAGTCTGTGGATGATATGCGGTACTAAGATGTAACTTCGTACCAAGAGCTTGCTGTAAACTATGCCAGAAGTGCGAAGTAAATCGAGGATCACGGTCTGAAACAATCGACTTCGGCACTCCGTGCAATCTTACCACTTCCTTGACATAGATATCGGCCATCTGATCATATCTATATGTCATCTTGTATGGAATAAAACATGTTAATTTGGTCAATCGATCAATCACGACCCAAATCGCATCACAACCTCGGGAGGATCTCGGCAACTGTGTCACAAAATCCATGGAAATGTGATCTCATTTCCATTCAGGAATGGACAAACTCTGTAACAATCCTCCTGGTTTCTTTCTTTCAGCTTTCACCTGTTGCCAATTCAGACACTTGGCTACAAATTTAGTCACATCAGATTTCATTTGTTTCCACCAATACTGTGTTTTTAAATCATTATACATTTTCCTACCACCAGGATGAATGCTAAAACGACTGTTGTGCGCTTCTGACAGTATTCGCTGTCTCAATTCTGAAACATTTGGCACAACAATACGATTATTCACATACAAGACATTGTCACGAACCTGATATTCCGATTGATGTCCAGTTCTGACCATCGCAATAGAATTCTGTACATTCTGATCAACTTTTTGAGTTGTTTTAATTTCCAAAAGCAGCTCTGGTTCAGCTCGAACAGCACACAATCTCAGAGGCTGACGATCTGTCTCAAATACTAATCCAGACAAACAGCAATCTTCAATCAAATTCGATACACCCATCGTCGATAAGGATAGTGCACATACCTTTCGACTCAGTGCATCTGCTGCTGCATTGGACTTCCCTGGATAATACTTGATTTCACAATCGAAGTCTTTCAATAAATCCAGCCATCTTCTCTGTCTCATATTCAATTCAGATTGTGAAAACAGATATTTCAAGCTTTTATGATCAGAATATATTTCGAATTTCTCACCGTACAGGTAATGTCGCCATATCTTCAATGCAAAGACTATGGCTGCCAATTCAAGATCATGAATTGGGTAACGAGTTTCATGGGGTTTCAGCTGTCTTGAGGCATAAGCAATCACATGCCCTCGCTGCATCAGTATACATCCCAGTCCTCTATGAGATGCAACACAATAAACCACAAAATCACCAGTACCTGAAGGAATCGTCAACACAGGCGCACTGGTCAATCTCTTCTTTAACTCAAGAAAACTGGTCTCACATTCCTCAGACCAATTAAACGGAGCATTCTTCTGAGTCAACTGTGTAATCGGTTTGGCAATACTCGAAAAATTTTTAATGAATCGGCGATAATATCCTGCCAAACCCATAAAGCTGCGTATCTCCGGTACAGATGTCGGTCTCGGCCACGAAATCACTGCCTCAACCTTAATGGGATCAACTGATATACCGTCTCCCGATATAATATGCCCCAGAAATACCACCAGTTTCGACAACTTAGCATACAATTTCTCTGCCCTCAAAATTCTTAACACAGTCCTCAGATGATTAGCATGCTCAATCATATTCTTTGAATAAATCAATATATCATCAATGAATATGATCACAAAATCATCCAAATATGTCTGAAAGACACGGTTCATCAATCCCATAAATACCGCCGGTGCATTCGTCAAACCAAATGGCATGACAATAAATTCATAGTGTCCATACCTGGTTCTGAATGCTGTCTTTGAGATATCAGAGTCCCTGACTCTCAGTTGATGGTATCCAGATCTCAAGTCGATCTTGGAATACACAGATGAACCTTGCAACTGATCAAACAGATCATCAATACGAGGCAATGGATATTTATTCTTTACCGTTGCTTTGTTCAGTTGCCGGTAGTCGATACAAAGTCTCATCGACCCATCTTTCTTTCTCACGAACAGTACTGGAGCACCCCAAGGAGATACACTCGGTCTAATATATCCCTTGGCCAGTAAATCCTCCAACTGTTCCTTCAATTCTTTCAATTCGATTGGTGCCATCCGGTATGGAGCTCTCGAAATCGGGAATGTTCCTGGCATTAACTCAATGCTGAAGTCTATCTCTCGAATCGGAGGCAATCCAGGAATCTCATCTGGAAAGACATCAGCAAACTCACACACCACTGGCAAATCCGCCAATGCTGGGCTCGTTTTCAGTAAATCAACTGAATATACCAGGAATCCATCCGCTCCCTTCTGCAATAATCGAGTCATATTCATAGCAGATATCAAAGGAATTCTCGCTCGAGAACCCTTACCATAAAATTTCCACTCTTCAGCCATCTCAGGTCTGAATCGAACTATCTTGTGGAAACAATGGACTGTAGCTCGGTACTTGGTCAACATGTCGATGCCGACAATACAATCAAAATCGGATAAACCAAGAACAATACAGTCTAAATCAATCGTATGCCCGTCGTACTGCAGTATACACGATTTCACGGATTCACCGATATCAAACATGTTCCTAACGGAGACGTGACAGATACTACCGTAGCTAAGGACTCAACAGGCAATGAATGCATTAAAGCAAATCGCTCAGACATAAAAGTATGTGATGCACCAGTATCAATCAGTACGTAAGTAGGATAACCAGAAATAAAGCAGTTACCTGCAACTACATCATCGGGTGCATCCTGTGCCTGCTCCTCGGTCAAAGCAAAAACTCTGGCCTGCTGTCTCGGAGGCTGGCTCACGATCTGGCCCCCTCCTGGCCTCTGCTGTGACAGAGTAGACGGTGCTGGCTGAAAGGAATGAACGGCAGAAGATCGTCTCCCTGCCTGAGCCACGGATCCCGATGACTCAGCTGCCTGTGATCCCTGGGCACTCCTCTGGGGACACACTCGGGCAAAGTGTCCTTGCTGTTTACAGATACGACAGCTGCCAACTACTCCTCGGCACTGATCTGTGGAATGTCTCCCTCCACAAGTACCACAGTATGGTCCCGTATAACTTTGGCTCTGACCGATCTGTCTCGAGCCACTCGAACTGGACGAGGTAGTCCCTGATTTCTTGAATTACTTCCCTCTAGCCGTCAAGAAATCCTTCTTCCCAGTACTACTGCTGCTGCCACCTTCAAATCGAGGAGGTGGTTGTTGTCCCGATACTGGAACCACAAACGAAGCCTCTTTCTGCCTCATCAGGCCTGCCTCGGCTCCCTTGGCTCTGTTTAGGGCATCGGTGAAGTTGTTGGGCCTCCCAGTATTCACCAGAGTAAAAATTTCAGGATTTAGACCATTTATGAACTGGTCTGCTACGGCCTCATCATGTTCAGCTACGTGGGGAGCAAATCGGAGCAATGTCGAAAACTTAGCCACATAATCCTCAATGTTCAACTGGCCTTGTTTCAGGTTTGCAAACTCGGCTCCCTTGTCCTTCCTATAAAAAACTGGAAAGAACCGTAGATAGAATTCAGTCTTAAACACATTCCAGGTAATGGCCGTACCTCTCTGTTCTAATGCCCTTCTAGTCGTAATCCACCAGTGTTTAGCAACGTCATGCAACTGGTGTATTATCAGTTTCACCCTCTTTTCCTCAGTATACTCCAAAGAGTCAAACAGTGATTCAATGTCGTCCAACCAACTTTCACATTCCACGGAGTTCTCCGTTCCTTTCAAAGTCGGTGGATGAAATGACTGAAACCTTTTCAGCAATTTCTCCATTGCTGTAGGTGTCACATCCATGGGAGGATTTGAGGTACTCCCCTGTTCTGGCATTCTCCTCGGAGGCATATCTGATAACCAAAAGGGTTAGCAGTTCCAACAATAATCCTGTTTCAAGCCTCCCTGGATCATCTTACAGCTGATCCATTCCAATAATACACAATACCATATCAATAGCAGATAAGTCAGGTAACATGTATTAAAGCAGTAAACATGCTAGCAATCAAAAGCAAGGAAAGAAAATCTCATTCTACCCCGCTCACTAGCTCCTATCTCAATCTCACGGATCTATCGCTCTGATACCACCTGTTGTGGGGACCCGGACGCTAATCAAGTTCTTAATCATCATTGGGACTAGTTAATCAATAATAAACAGGGTCTAATTTTTTTTTTAAAATGCGGAACGTAGTGACATACAACATAGATACATATCAGTATATAAAATACAAATCCTGTATTTCAACATTTATTCAAACTAGGGTTTAAAACTAAAGTCAAGTGTTTAACCCTACATCTAGTCCAAGTCCGGTGCCACCACTCTAATCACGATCTAGCTCTTCATCTCCTCGACCCTGGACCTGTCCCACCTGTTGTCAAGTACACATACAGACAAGACAACAGCCGGATATACCGGTGAGAATATAATCCCCAGTATAAATCAATGAAACATGCAATCATACAAACAATATAAAGCATGTAATCAGGTAACATGAATATGTATCAAAATCTGAAACATAAACAATATCAAATCAAACTGTCGACATCAATCATAATTCAGACTAGACTCAATCCTAGTCTAGGGATCCCGGTTTCCAGATGTGGTATTCCTATATCGAATTCCTTAAAGGATGGAACCATAATCTCTATTACTCGATATAACCAGTGCCCTGGTATTCCTATATCGAATTCCGTAATAGAAGAATTCCAATACCCTTTACTCGATATAACCAAATATGGTGTTCCTATATCAAATTCCGTAATAGATTCCATTACTCGATATAACCACACATCCAGTATCCTGACCTAACCGTCAAGGACTGTAGCTCTATCGCTAATATCCTATCTTGAGACATCGTGCAATGTGCCGTGGCGATACCACCACTATCCGGCACTTCTGTCACAAAATAACTCGTCTAATACCTGTCATCTAAATTCAAGAGAACAAGCACATTAATCAATGTAATGCAATTATCCATGCAATAAAATAAAGTATGTGATTTAGGGAAACCCAAGTCTAAACCGACTCAAGTCCATCTCCCAATACCACATTGACTTATACCTTTCTTTCGTCGGTTTCTGGCTCAGTCGAAGTCCTGAACTCACAGCCTGTGTCAAAGTGTAGCCTACGTCGATAGGATTACAGTACTGAAGTCGGATTCAAATTCTGACGGACGGATTTCTCAGAAAAGGCGTAAGGATTTTCAACACATATATTCTGACCCTTTTCTCGATTTTTCTGAAGAAACCAACGTAAAGATGTATATATATATCCTAAGCTGCATGTTGGAGAAACGTGTCACCTTTTCTTGAATCTCGGCTGGCGCTCGAGCGGTAATAAACTACCGCTCGAGCGCGGCAGTTTCTGTCCGATTCCTTTCGGATTTATACATTGGCGCTCGGGCGGTCATAAATTACCGCTCGGGCGCCATCTCTTCTGCCCGAATCCTTCTCCTACAGAATATTGGCGCTCGGGCGGTCGTAATCTACCGCTCGGGCGCCACTACTTCTGTCCAGAACTTACACAAGTTATATGAACTCTTATTTCGTGTCCCGATTAATCCTTTAATAATCATATCAAATTATATTTCAATAATTAGAGATTATTAGGATCAAATTTCTCGGGCATTACAATAATCGTCTGGTTGTGCCGAATGTTTTGGAATTAAGACAGCGAATACTGACGGAAGCGCACAACAGTCGTTTTAGCATTCATCCTTGTGGCAGGAAAATGTATAATGATTTAAAGACACAGTACTGGTGGAAACAAATGAAAGCTGACATTGCTACATTTGTCTCCAAATGTTTAAATTGCCAACAGGTGAAAGCTGAAAGGAAGAAACATGGAAGATTGTTGCAGAGTTTGTCTATTCCTGAATGGAAATGGGATCACATTTCCATGGATTTTGTGACGCAGTTACCAAGATCTTCCAGAGGTTGTGATGCGATTTGGGTCGTGATTGATCGATTGACCAAATCAGCATGCTTTATTCCATACAAAATGACATACAGATATGATCAGATGCCCGATATCTATGTCAAGGAAATGCTTAGATTGCACGGAGTGCCGAAGTCAATTGTCTCCGACCGTGATCCTCGGTTTACTTCGCACTTCTGGCAGAGTCTACAGCAAGCTCTCGGTACAAAGTTACATCTGAGTACCGCATATCATCCACAGACTGACGGACAGTCAGAACGGACGATTCAGACATTGGAGGATATGCTGAGAGCAGTAGTGCTTGATTTTAGCACTAATTGGCAAGATGCATTGCCTCACTGCGAGTTTTCATACAACAATAGCTATCAGACGAGTATTGAGATGGCTCCATTCGAGGCGTTGTACGGAAAGAAGTGTCGATCCCCATTATATTGGGATGATATCTCTGAAGTTCCTGAGACTAGACCTGATATGATCAGAGATATGACGGAAAAGGTGAAATGGATTCAGAAGAAAATGAAGACAGCCCAGGACAGACAAGCCAAATATGCCAACCTTCGACGACGACCGTTGGTATTTGAGGCAGGAGACCGAGTGTTCCTAAAGATTTCTCCTTTCAAGGGTGTTGTCCGATTTAGGAAGAAAGGGAAATTGTCTCCACGATACGTCGGTCCTTATGAGATTCTTGAAAAGTTAGGAGATCGTGCCTATCGATTAGCATTGCCGCCTTCATTATCTGGAATACATGATGTCTTTCATGTATCTATGCTGCGGAAATATCTCCCTAACGATTCTCACGTTATTCAGCCAGACGAGACCGAGCTAGATGAGACATTGAGTTATGTCGAGAAACCGATTCGGATTATCGATCGTAAGGAAAAACAGCTCAAAACAAAGACGATTCCTCTGGTGAAAGTTCAATGGACTCGTCATGGCACTGAAGAAGCTAATTGGGAGACTGAATCTGACATGAGACAGGAATTTCCAGCACTATTTCACTGATGTAAAAATTTGATTCGATTTTGATTACATTCCTTCTTAATGATATGATTTGACTATCTGTGATTTCGAGGACGAAATCGTATCTTAGGGGGGAGAAATGTAATGCCCGGAAATTTAATCCTAGTAATCTGTAATTATTGACTTATAATTTGATATGATTATAAAAGGATTAATCGGGACACGATTTGAGTCGGCGTGAAACGAATTATGTTCTAGGAAAGTCCCTCCCGCGCACATGCGCGACATGAGATGCGCACATGCGCGAAATGGACAGAAAGTATCGCGCATATGCGCGACGGTGTGCGCGCATATGTGCGATCTGTGCGAGTTGCGTCCAGAGAGACTCGCGCTTATGCGCGACGTGAATCCGTGCATATGCGCGAGACAACCTGAGAGTTGGCATTTTTGAACCTTGGTCTCGCGCATATGCACCGAGTAAGGGCGCACATATGCGCGAGATGCCGTGTAGTCACGTGCCGATTTTCCATTTTGATTTTAGAATTCGATTCGTGAGAAATCCGTCCTTAGATTTTAAATTTGACTGCAGTACTGAGTTCCTATCAACGTAGGCTACAAATGGACGTAATTTTTACTTTGTTTTGACATGTTTTGAAATTATGATGTTGTTGGAATTGAATACAGGTCATATATGTTGTTCTTGACATGTTAGAAAGCGTAGAATCAAACTCAGATCAAGAAACATACTGATTGTGGAATTATTATTAATTTTTAGTGTATATTGATTTAAACCGGACAGATTTGAATCGTGACTGGATTATAGATTATATTGGATACTGGTTATGGGTTGTAACTGTTATCTGGTGTTGTATTGACGGGGATATTGAGATTGTACCTTTATACCATTGATTTTGAATTAGATCCAGATTGATCAGATTGTTATTGATTTGAAAGGTATACTGACATGAAATTATTGATATTGTCATTGCCAGACAGGCTTTGAGTTCTGGACTTCGACTGAGTCAAAAACCGACGAACGAAAGGTATAAGTCAATGTGTATTGGGAGATCGACTTGAGTCGGTTTAGACTTGAGTTTCCCTAAATCACATACTGAAACAACCCATTCCCATGACATTTAAATTAAGTAATTAACATACGCGGAAGCATTAACTTTTAAAAGGGAAAGAACAATATATCCTTTACATCATAAACATAATTCATACATATATATATAAACGTTCATGAAATGTTCTCCAACACATGACAACAAACCAACACATTCAACCAAATACATGATGGTTTTAAAACTTCACATGTTTTCACTCATTCCCAAATAAAAGAAACATGATAAAGGTCTTTCCCTTGGCATTCTATATGACTTCTCCTTCCTCGGACAATCCATTTCAGTCCTTTTTATCACCTGCATCACATGATATTAACTGGAATGAGAATAAACTCAGTAAGTAAGAAGCTGTACATAGCAATTACATATACATAACTTTGGCTTAGAACATGGCTATGGCAATGGCGATAAAGAATGAATCATAAATCTCAAATCAATGTAAAGGGTATCATAACATGAATTAAAGGAAGGAAATGATAGTTCTATGACCTGTGACTTGTGACCTGTGGCAAGTATCTCTTTGATATATAAATATACCAAAACTGTGAGAGATACTTCATAATCATGTGATTGGCCAATGACATGCATGAATTACTATCATTCCTTGACTTTAATCATAGGGACTTTCATTGAGGCATTACATCAAACACTTGATGAACACAAAGGTTTATTAGCTCCTTGATCAATGAATTCAATGAAAATACTTGAACAATGAATATATAATAAGATATAACTCAAGTATACACCAATGAAAAGGAGCTAATTATCAATAAACATGGCTTTTATACATATAAATATCATGTGAGCAATTGAAAGAGAACTTCTACTTACAACCAACAAGTAAATGATGGCTATGAGACCTTGATTGAATTCCTACAAGCATCAACACAATGATAACCAACAATCATCAACATGAATCCAAGAAATTAACAATTTAACTTAACATCTCATTACTTCAAACCCTTCTAAACTCCAAGAATAGAATTCTTACCTTAGAGGAGTTTGAAACCTTGGTTGAGGGACTTAAGAACTTCACTTAAATACTTGATTTGAGGTAAAGAAATATTGGAGAGAAACTTTGAGAAAGAAAAGCAAGAACCGATGGAGAAGAAAAAGAATGGAAGGAAAATGAGTAGAAACATCTATACTCATCCATAAATAAGCCTTCCAATACACCAAAAACGTGTTTTCTATGCCATAGACACGGACCCCGTGCCCCCCTCCGTGTATAGGTCCGTGTACAAACTGTAAATCCCTTATTTTTCGTGGCAAGACCCGGACCCCGTGTAGGGGTCCGTGTAGGGGTCCGTGTACCCACTGCCAGGGGCCAAAACTGCAATTTTTCTTCCGAATTAGCCAAAGTGGTAAACATGAAAGTTGTAGCCCTATGTGTTTTCTTTAACCCCTCCAAATTTCAGGTCATTCGGAGGTCTGAGCAAAGAGTTATGCCCATTCTACCAACATGTGTCAGTGCAGGAACAACAAAACACACGACACACTTCGGGCCGCTTTTGGCTCGTCTTCCCTAAGGATTTGAACAAAACTCAAAATAAGAAACTTATAGCCTTATATCTTATCTTTCTAATGGAGGTGGCCTCATATCAATTGGATCAATATACAAAACATTATACTAAAAACCACAACTACCGCCACATTTGTCATACCCTTTATGCACTTCCATTTTCTATTTGGCTCAAGATCAACTTTCTATTCTACCCATTCATTTCCATAACTATCACCAACTATGAACATAATGTCAAAACAATAACCGTTTCAATAAAGATATCCATGTACGATAACCATTCAACATAATCTCAACCAGTAAAGCATAAAACATGATCATAACAATAATAAACCATAAGGATTAACATAATAAAAGGTTGGGCTATTACAATCTCCCCTCCTTATAAAAATTTCGTCCCCGAAATTTGCTTACCGTCGAATAAATTGGGATAACGATGTTTCATTTCTTCCTCGGGTTCCCAAGTCGCCTCTTCAATCATATGATTCCGCCATAAAACTTTTACTATACCAATCTCTTTGTTTCTTAATACTTTTACCTTGCGATCAAGAATTTGAATCGGTACTTCTTCGTAGCTTAGGTTAGGTAAAAGATCTAATGATTCATGTCGAAGAACATGAGATGGATTGGGAAGATATTTGCGTAGCATAGACACATGAAAGACATTGTGCATTCTATCCAAGTCTGGTGGCAATGCAAGACGATAGGCTCGGTCTCCAATCTTGTCAAGAATTTCAAACGGACCAATGTATCGAGGACTTAGTTTACCTTTCTTGCCAAATCGCATAACTCCCTTGAGAGGAGCTATTTTAATAAACACGTGATGACCAACCTCGAATGCCAATGGCCGTCGTCGTACATCAGCGTAACTTTTCTGTCTAGACTGAGCGGTCTTCATTCTTTCTTGGATCAATGCCACAACATCTGCTGTTTGTTGAACCAATTCTGGGCCCAACATCTTCCTTTCACCTACCTCTTCCCAGTACAATGGAGATCGGCACTTTCTTCCATATAAAGCCTCGTAGGGTGCCATGCCGATTGAAGACTGGTAGCTGTTATTATACGTGAATTCCACCAAAGGTAACTTAGAATCCCAACTTCCCGTGAAATCAATCGTACAGGCTCGTAACATATCTTCGAGAATTTGAATCACCCTCTCTGACTGCCCATCACTTTGAGGATGATATGCTGTGCTAAAAGCCAACTTTGTGCCCAAGGCTCTATGCAAACTTTTCCAGAATTCAGAAGTAAACCTCGGGTCACGATCAGATACAATTGATACAGAGATTCCATGAAGTCTTACAATCTCAGCTACATAGACTTCAGCATACTGGTTCATTGTAAACGTCGTTTTGACGGGAAGAAAATGAGCCGACTTGGTTAACCTATCAACAATTACCCAGATGGAGTTGTAACCCTTTGGTGTTCTTGGAAGTCCTGTTACGAAGTCCATAGTGATATGCTCCCATTTCCACTGAGGTATTGGGAGAGATTGCAAAGTTCCTGCAGGTCTTTGATGTTCAATCTTAACCTGCTGACAGGTTAGACATTCAGAAATAAATAACATGATATCTTTCTTCATACCTGGCCACCAATAAAGACGTCGAAGATCTTGATACATTTTGGTACTGCCAGGATGAACTGAATAAGGCGCTGTATGAGCTTCAATAAGTATATCTTTCCGAATGTCATCACCCCTAGGAACACAAATTCTACCTCGAAAGGTCAATAAACCATCATGATTCAAACCGAATTCAGAAACTCCTGTTAAATCATTTTTATTCTTCCACTCTAATAACTGAATATCCAATTGTTGCTCCTTTAGAATACGATCAATCAAAGTAGAGCGAAGAACTAGTGCAGATAACTGATCTACTGTACCTGGAAATACCAGAGTTATTTCGTTCCTTTGCAAATCGAGTAATAACGGTTTCTGAATCATGGAACCCAATAGATAACTGGATTTACGGCTTAAAGCATCTGCAACGACATTAGCTTTTCCAGGATGATAGCTAATGGTGCAATCATAGTCCTTTACCAGTTCCAACCACCTCCGCTGCCTCATATTCAATTCTTTCTGCGAAAACAAATAACTCAAACTTTTATGATCTGTAAAAATTTCACACTTCTCACCATATAAATAATGCCGCCATATCTTCAAGGCGAATACTACAGCTGCCAACTCCAAATCATGTGTGGGATAATTCTTCTCGTATTCTTTTAGCTGACGAGAAGCATAAGCGATTACTTTCCCACGTTGCATCAACACAGCACCTAACCCCTGCTTTGAGGCATCTGTATACACAACAAAATCCTCAGTACCACAAGGAAGTACTAATACAGGGGCAGAAGTTAACTTATCTTTCAAGGTTTGGAAAGCTTGTTGGCATTCAATTGTCCATTCAAACTTGGTAGTTTTCCGTGTCAAACTTGTCAATGGCAATGCTATTTTCGAGAAGTCTGCTATGAATCTTCTGTAATACCCAGCCAAGCCAAGAAAACTCCGTACCTCTGAAACTGTCTTTGGAATGGACCATTGCTTAATAGCTTCAATCTTGGACGGGTCGACTGCTATTCCTTCTTTTGACACAATATGGCCTAAAAACGCCACTTGCTCTAACCAAAACTCACATTTCTTTAATTTCGCATATAATTGTTTCTCCCTCAATGTTTGTAATACGATCCTCAAATGCTCCCTATGAAGTTCTCGTGTCTTCGAGTAGATCAGAATGTCATCAATAAAAACAATGACAAAAGTATCCAAATACGGCTTAAAGACACGATTCATCAAATCCATAAACACTGAAGGAGCATTAGTTAGCCCGAACGACATCACCAAAAATTCATAATGGCCATACCTCGTTCTAAAAGCAGTCTTCGGTATGTCCTCCGTTTTTACTTTCAATTGATGATATCCGGATCGAAGATCGATTTTTGAAAATACAGTGGCCCCTTGCAATTGATCAAAAAGATCGTCGATTCGAGGTAAAGGATATTTATTTTTAATAGTTACCTTATTGAGTTCACGATAATCAATGCATAACCTCAACGATCCATCTTTCTTTTTCACGAACAAAACCGGAGCTCCCCATGGCGAGGAACTAGGACGAATGAATCCTTTATCTAATAACTCCTGTAATTGATTCTTCAATTCCTTCATTTCAGTTGGAGCCATTCTGTATGGAGTTTTAGAAATTGGGGCTGTACCTGGACTCAATTCAATAACAAACTCTACCTCTCGATCAGGAGGTAAGCCAGGCACATCATCAGCAAATACATCAGGATACTCCTGAACTACATCAATATTCTGAATTTGCACATTACTGTCCCTATTCACATCCGATACTAAGGCAAGAAAACCAGTACAACCCTTATTCAATAATTTCGTAGCTTGGAGACAAGAAATAAGGGAAATACTTAACGAGGAACCTAGCCCAATAAATTCATCACCCTCATGACCATCAGTTACAAACCTCACGGTCTTTTCCACACAGTTGATCACAGCATGATAAGCGTATAACCAATCCATACCCAAAATGACATCGAAAGCAACCATTGGAATTACAATAAAATCAGCATACAACAATCTCGAACCTATCTGTACTGGACATGCCTTAAGAATACTTGTAGGACAAATCTCATCACCAGAAGGCAACATAATATTGAATTGTAAAGGCATGATAGTAGGCTCACGAGATAAGGAGTGCATAAATACTTCAGACATAAAGGAATGAGTTGCACCAGTATCAATCAATGTAAGTGCTTCCTTTCCAGATATTAGAATATTACCTGATATGACTGAAGAATCAGGATTGGCTCCTTCTTTTGTCATCGTAAAGATTCTTCCTTGAACTTTTCCTTTATCAGAGGATAGAGGACATTTCTGTGCTGTATGCCCCATTTCTTTACATCTATAACATCGGCCACTTCCCACTAGACATTCCCCTTTATGTGGCTTGCCACATTTAGGACATAATGGTCGCTCCATCTCTGAAGAAGGAGCAAAAGGTTTATTGCGTTGTTCCATTTTGGCTTTTCCTTTGTGACCACCTCGAGCACTAGTACTTGCCCCTTGCCCTCTCGCTTGGAAAGCTTGCCTTCTTAATTGCCGCTCCTTTTCAATTTCTTGTTCATCGTGCTCAGCAAGTAAGGCTCTTTCAACAATGTCTTGATAAGTGATCACCTTGGCCATATGAACATCCCTTCGAATTTCTGGTTTCAACCCACGAAGGAAATGTTCTCCTTTGTCTTTATCATTTTCAGCAATAAATGGAACAAACACACATCCTTCTTCAAATTTCAATGTATATTCAGCAACAGACAAGGAATCTTGCCTCAACTCAAGAAATTCTTTGACCTTCTTCGCTTTAACTTCTCTTGAAAAGTACTTGGCATAAAATAACTCTTTGAACTCTTCCCATTTTAACTCGCGAACATTGACAGTCACTTTCGTAGCTTCCCACCAGATGCGAGCAGCTTTCACTAGCATAAACACAGAACAGCTCACTCTATCTCGATCAGTGAACTTCAGATAGTCAAATATAGCCTCCAAAGATTTAACCCATTCCAAAGCTACGAGTGGATCGGCACCACCGACAAATTCGGGAGGGTTCATACGCCTGAACAATTCATAGGAACTACCTTCGGTGCTTTCCACTCTAATCTGTCCTCTTCCTTGACCATGACCTTGGGTTGAGGTATGCAGGCTCAACAACTGTTGAATTTGTTCACCATGAACTTTCGCCTGTTCTTGTATTAATTTACTGAATTCGTCTACAACGTTGGTAGTCCTATCAGTGGTAGGGGTCCTATCATCCCCATCAGTAACCTTTCGTTTAGGAGGCATTTCCTACACGTAAGCTCACTTTAACATAGATATGAAAAGAATACATCAATAACAATAAAATAGAATCAATTCTCAAAGTTAAAATCAATAGATGCAGGATCGAAAACATACCGGATTGTCCTTGGTAGAAGAAGTCATATACGGTCCAAGAACTTTCGCTCTGATACCAATTGAAACAACCCATTCCCATGACATTTAAATTAAGTAATTAACATACGCGGAAGCATTAACTTTTAAAAGGGAAAGAACAATATATCCTTTACATCATAAACATAATTCATACATATATATATAAACGTTCATGAAATGTTCTCCAACACATGACAACAAACCAACACATTCAACCAAATACATGATGGTTTTAAAACTTCACATGTTTTCACTCATTCCCAAATAAAAGAAACATGATAAAGGTCTTTCCCTTGGCATTCTATATGACTTCTCCTTCCTCGGACAATCCATTTCAGTCCTTTTTATCACCTGCATCACATGATATTAACTGGAATGAGAATAAACTCAGTAAGTAAGAAGCTGTACATAGCAATTACATATACATAACTTTGGCTTAGAACATGGCTATGGCAATGGCGATAAAGAATGAATCATAAATCTCAAATCAATGTAAAGGGTATCATAACATGAATTAAAGGAAGGAAATGATAGTTCTATGACCTGTGACTTGTGACCTGTGGCAAGTATCTCTTTGATATATAAATATACCAAAACTGTGAGAGATACTTCATAATCATGTGATTGGCCAATGACATGCATGAATTACTATCATTCCTTGACTTTAATCATAGGGACTTTCATTGAGGCATTACATCAAACACTTGATGAACACAAAGGTTTATTAGCTCCTTGATCAATGAATTCAATGAAAATACTTGAACAATGAATATATAATAAGATATAACTCAAGTATACACCAATGAAAAGGAGCTAATTATCAATAAACATGGCTTTTATACATATAAATATCATGTGAGCAATTGAAAGAGAACTTCTACTTACAACCAACAAGTAAATGATGGCTATGAGACCTTGATTGAATTCCTACAAGCATCAACACAATGATAACCAACAATCATCAACATGAATCCAAGAAATTAACAATTTAACTTAACATCTCATTACTTCAAACCCTTCTAAACTCCAAGAATAGAATTCTTACCTTAGAGGAGTTTGAAACCTTGGTTGAGGGACTTAAGAACTTCACTTAAATACTTGATTTGAGGTAAAGAAATATTGGAGAGAAACTTTGAGAAAGAAAAGCAAGAACCGATGGAGAAGAAAAAGAATGGAAGGAAAATGAGTAGAAACATCTATACTCATCCATAAATAAGCCTTCCAATACACCAAAAACGTGTTTTCTATGCCATAGACACGGACCCCGTGCCCCCCTCCGTGTATAGGTCCGTGTACAAACTGTAAATCCCTTATTTTTCGTGGCAAGACCCGGACCCCGTGTAGGGGTCCGTGTAGGGGTCCGTGTACCCACTGCCAGGGGCCAACACTGCAATTTTTCTTCCGAATTAGCCAAAGTGGTAAACATGAAAGTTGTAGCCCTATGTGTTTTCTTTAACCCCTCCAAATTTCAGGTCATTCGGAGGTCTGAGCAAAGAGTTATGCCCATTCTACCAACATGTGTCAGTGCAGGAACAACAAAACACACGACACACTTCGGGCCGCTTTTGGCTCGTCTTCCCTAAGGATTTGAACAAAACTCAAAATAAGAAACTTATAGCCTTATATCTTATCTTTCTAATGGAGGTGGCCTCATATCAATTGGATCAATATACAAAACATTATACTAAAAACCACAACTACCGCCACATTTGTCATACCCTTTATGCACTTCCATTTTCTATTTGGCTCAAGATCAACTTTCTATTCTACCCATTCATTTCCATAACTATCACCAACTATGAACATAATGTCAAAACAATAACCGTTTCAATAAAGATATCCATGTACGATAACCATTCAACATAATCTCAACCAGTAAAGCATAAAACATGATCATAACAATAATAAACCATAAGGATTAACATAATAAAAGGTTGGGCTATTACACATACTTTACTTTATTGCATTGATATTTCATTTAGTGGATTGATGTACTTGTTTGCTTGATTTATAGATAGCAGGTATTAGAAGAGTAATCTTATGACAGAATTGCCTAATAGTGGTGGGATCGCCACGGGCACATTGCACGATGTCATGAGATAGTGTATTGGCGATAGTGCCATAGTCTGTCACCGGATAATTGGCTATCGATGTGGATAGAATTGTAGCTCCTTCTATTACTGGTGATCGGTACCGTATCGATGTGGATAGAATTATAACTTCTTTACTACTGATTATCGATGTCATATCGATGTGGATAGAATCGGAGTTTTCTTCTATTACTGGTGATCGATACTATACAGATGTGGATAGAATTAGAGCTTCTTCTATTACTGGTGATCGATGCTATATCGACGTGGATAGAACTGGAGTCTTTTCTATTACTGTTGGTTGATATGGAATGCCAATGTCTGGAAACCGGGATCCCTAGACTAGGATTGAGTCTAGTCTGAGTCGTGGAGTCACGTACATTGTCGACAGTTTGATATTAATTATATTTCAGCTCTTGATATATATTGCTGTTATCTGTCCATGCTTTTATGTTTATCATATGATTGCATGTTTTGTTGATATATACTGGGATTTATTCTCGCCTGATTTATCCGGCTGTTGTCTTGTCTGTATGTGTACATGACAACAGGTGGGACAGGTTCAGGGTTGAGGAGATGAAGAGAGATCGTGATTAGAGTGGAGATTCCGGACTTGGATTAGAGATAGGGTTGGACACTTGATATTAGCTGTTAAACCTTAGCTGAATAAATGTATGTGATACAGGATTTGTATTTTATATACAGAGATGTATATATATGTATTTTTATGTCACTACGTTCCGCTTTATTTTAAAAAAAATTAGACTCTGTTTATTATAATTGATTAATTAGTCCCAATGATAATTAAAAACTTGATTAGCGTCCAGGTCCCCACACTATGTAATATGTATCTCTTTGATATAAATATCAAAACTATGAGAGATATGCATTTATCATGAAATTGGCCAATAACATGCATATAATTACTATCATATGGTAGGCAACAATGGATTAATAGCTCCCTTATCAATGAATTCAATAATGTTACTTGATGAATGAATATATAACAAAACATATATCAATAATATATCAATAGAAGGAGTTAGACATCAATAAACATGATCTTTGTACATATATATATCATGTGAGAAAAGAAGGAAAGCCTCTACTTACAACTCAAGAAGCAAATGGTTGCTAAGATGACTATGAAGGGATTCCTACAATAAAATACATATAATCAACCATTAATCATCACCATTGATCATAGAAATCAACCAAGCCAACTTATACTCAACTCCTCAAACCCACTAAACTCAAAAATATAGAGTCCTTACCTTGGAGCTTGGAATATTAGGTAAGAGGAACTAAGAAATCTACTAGGACCCTTGAACTAGAAGTGGAAAGATGAAAAAGAGAAAACCTTGTGGAAGAAGGAGCTAGAACCGATCAGTGGTGAAGATGAAAGATAAGAAATGACTAGAAGCCCCTAGAAATGGTATTTATAGGCCCTTCCTTTGCTCAAATTGTGTTTCGAGTAGCATTATCGCCCTACCTAGCGCTGCAGCGCCTCCTGCGCCCGTTCCTAAGCAGCTGCAGCGCCACGACGCTATCTAGCAGCGCTGCGGAGCTTGTGCTCCGCAGCGCTGCCAAATAGTGTCGTGGCGCTCCAGCTGCTGCTTCGTGGCGCTGCCTCCTGCAGCTCCAGCACACCACAAGAACTGTAGCGCTACTCCTTCAGCGCTGCTCCTGCACGCCACTATCAATCACAAGCTAACCTAGGATACCCTTGAACCATAAACTCCTCTTCCAATTCCATGCAATACTAATGAAACAAACCATCCAAATACATGTTCAAATCATCTATATAAATCATCACAACAAGAACACCTCCCCCTCCATAACCCATCACCAACTATGAAATATGACACCAAAACAATAATCATAGTTTTACCATTCCAATGAACATATCAACCCTTGCAACAACTATGCACAAGAATCATAGCAATAATCATATATCCAAAGCACCAAAGCAAATATAACATTATTGACAATAATTAGATAAAAGGTTGGGATATTACAATGGAATGATTTGGATCGTCGCTTTATGTCTAAAAATAAATTGAGAAAGTTAGGGTTTTAGCGGCAAAACAATCATTTTACAGCTGAAAAATAGTATACGTCCTGGCAGTGTCCTAAATACTGTAATATATGTTAAAATGTGTATTTTAAATGTTTATGGAATTTTATTTTGAAACTTTAATACTAAAAGACATGTCGCATGCTTGGTTTAAAAGAAAATTGATCTATATATGCATGAATTTTTACAAGTGATGTAAATATGAAAGTTGAAGGAGGTGAATTGATTGTGACTAATACGATGATACTATGATATGTGAGGACAAGGCTCAGTTGATGGGTGAGTGTATCGCTGATGTCCCCGCCGCTCGGTACTGCGGTAATACGTAGATGGATCCATCGACCTTCAGCTAATACGAAAGTCACAATTGATGATCTGAATTCAATAAGAAGGGAAGCATATGCGTATATGATGAAAGAAAATATGATATGATATGTTGAAAAGAAAATATTAAAGTTTATGTTCATGAAAAGACATTTTAAGTAAAAAGTAATTTTTTTATTGCTTGTGAATGTATATGTATTACTTGTTATCATGATCAAAGTTTTCTGAGTCAATAGACTCACTAGGTGTGATCGATGCGGATGAGAAATGAGATTTATATTGATGGAGATCTTGTTGGTTGATCTTGTTGGACTTAAAGTGCACACAACCCGAGGACCGTTGCTAGTTTTCCGCAAATAAAACTATGTTTATGATTTATGATTACTTATAGATTGTTATGAATTATGATGCTTTTGAGAGCTTTTTGAGAGGATGTTAGAGTTAAGTTTATTTTTGAAATAATATTGGGTTATGTTGGTTAACTTTTCACGACTTTATAATTTGAATTACTTTCTTTTGGATTTTCAAATAATAGTTGGTTGATTTATTTTAAATGGTACAAATTTTTTTTTAAGTTTATATATATTTGAATTACTTTCTTTGGGATTTAAAAAAATAATATTTGGTTGATTTATTTTAAATGGTACAAAAAATTTTTTAAGTATATATATATATATATATATATATATATATATATATATATATATATATATATATATATATATATATATATATATATATATATATAGACACACACACACATACATACATAGTAGTTTCGGCCGAATACTTGGAAAAAAAATTAGTACTTCTTAAGAAAAACTAGTAGTGTATGTTTCAAAATCTGTAGGCAAGATTATCACAAATGAAGTGCAAAATGCAATAAAGATTTGGGTCATTCATAAAGAAATATTATAGAAATTATATGTAGAAAATAATATTTTCTTTTGTCTTCCCAAATTATCCTACAAATAGGAATGTATTGTGATGAATGAAATCATCCCTCATTTTATTAAATAAACTTTGATTCACAATTTCTCTCTTTATTTTTTCACTACAATAAAACTATCATGTTAAATATATATTTCAAGTTCTTCAATTCCATCATGAGTAGCTAATCTTCCAAAGTCGAGATGAAAAGGTAACATTCTTAGTATGATAATAAAATAATAATCTTTAATTATTTAATCATTATTTATTATTATTTTTATATTTAGTTTCTTTTATTTAAGCATTTTTATACCATACTTATAAATGTAAATTTTTAATTTATTGATGCTATATGTTACACTAAATTCTTGGTACCAATTAAATATTAGTTTTCTATTACCAACATTTTAAAGTTGTTATTTTGATTTTTTTTATATATGAATATTATCATAATATTGAATTCTTTGTACCATTTAAATGTTAATTTTGTATTAACCATTTAAAGTGGTTACCTTGATTTGGTGTTTGGAAATTTATTGTTCAATAAATACTTGACAATATTTATAAGTTTTGACGTATATATGTTGGGGATCGATAAGGAGTTTAGAGGGGATGAATAAACTCTTTCCTTTGTTTGACGATTTTGTAAAGGGTGCTAAAATCTGTTAGAGATTATAGCTGGTCTTGTTTGAATGTAGGTCTAGCAGATCACAATAAGTGCGGAAACGATCCAATGGAGTACAATGAGAAATAATAAAACAGTAGGCAGTTGAACATTAGTTTCTAGAAGTTCGAAGATAAAATCTTCTACGTTTCACCTTCTTCTATTTTCATCAGGTATCACTAAAAGACTTTGGATATTACAGTATAACACATATACACACCCACTTCAGTAGGGCTTACACTTAGCCTACTGAAACTCTTAGTTACACAACTCCGTAAAAACGAATACAACAAAGTTCTGGAAAAGACTCTTTTCTAGTTTACAAACTCTTCTCAATGATATAGTAAAGAGTTTAGCTTGAAGAGAGTTACGAAGCAGCAACATCACAAAATGATCTCAGAACATCGGATATGGATAATAAAGCGTGTGCTGCTTTTCTGTATGTTGAGCTTGAAGATAAGTAGTTTAGGAAAGCTCAAAACGCACGTTGGAATAATCGTTGCGTTTATAATGATAATAACGTTGTTTTCTAAAAAGGATTGACCTCTATATATATAGAAAACTTTGAGTCCAACTTCTATAATAAAAACAGCTTCTGATCCTCCTGAGTAGAGTCAGCTTTAATACCTAAAAAAGGTCCTGCAAAAAGCTTCAGAGTAATCAGTCTTGTTTCATACCAAAATTGGTAAGGAGCGTTAAATGTCGTTGTACAGCATTAATCGTGCCATTAATGCTAGTACTAGGTAAAGTAACGGTAAAATTTAAGATTGTAATGATCAAGTAAAAGGCGTTGAATTACTTCTGCTTAAGCTAAGTTCTGCTTTAAACGCTATGTGCTGATTCTGATTTTCTAAGCCGTTTAAGTACTCGAGGAGTACTACTTTTGTTAATGTGATACGAGAGCTTCTGCTTTTATACTGTATTCTGATTATAGCTAACGCGACCTACTAGTTTTGAGTCTCATCACCATAATTAAATTAAGTCTAACAATTTCCCCCGTTGTGGTGATGCCAAAACCTAGAAGTTAGAAAAATGCAATTGTAACAATAAGTAGATAGCAATTGATAGAAAAATAAACAATAAGAAAATAAGCAGTAGAACATAGTTCAAAATAGTTTAATGAATTTAATCATCAATGTCGATGTCTCTAAACAACGTTTCCTCATCTTGAGGATCTTGATTCCTGTAAGAAGATTCTACATGATGACCTCCAGAACTGCCTTCTTCTAACCTGGCTTCTGCTTCCCCATTTGTCATCATTGGCTAGAACTCGAGTGAGTAAGTCATCCACTCGGCCAGTAAGAGTAAGAATGCCATTATTCAGCATCTTCAGAAATGGTGCCTGATTCGAAACTTGTTCATTTAAATCAAGAATAGATTGATATTTAGACTCAATCTCGGAATCAATAGTTACAATTTTTGAGTCCAAGGCCTCTACTTTAATGATGTCATAATGACCAAGAAAGATGCTGGCGTGACTTGAGACAACATTTTGTCTGAAAAGGCTGGTTTCGACATGAAGTTTGGCCAAAGATTCTGCCGTGCGAATGACTTCTTTTGAGATGCGGTCACGGAAGATTATTGTGGCACTAACCTCAAAAGCACGTTCAAAAGACAATTGTTTAACAATCTCTAACAGATTTTCAAGATTTCTCGTCAGAATATCTATCTTGAATTCAAGATCAAACATTGAGTCTGCTGGGGAAGGTGTTCTTTTTAGCATACGCTATCTGATCTCTTCAATTTGAGCATTACGAGCAGGGGATATTGAGGGAGGGAGAATCAAAGTAGTAGATGGAGCATCTTCTGGTTGAGCAGTAGAAAGAGCAATGGTCTGTTTTGCAGAAGATCTTCCTAGAGCAGTAGTTAGTTCTGGAGCTTCACTCTCTTCTGGTTGGGAAGCTTCAGTGGTTTCCAGTTGCTCAGCGGGTGGAATGAATTCAGATGGGATATTCAAAATAGCTTCCATTTCTGCTTGATGTTCAGCAGAGAATACCTCCAGATTTGGCAGTGATTGAGATGGAGCAGTATCTGGTTCTGCCATTGGTTGGTCTGCTGGTTGAGCTTCTGGTTGGACCACATCATAAGCCTGGACTGTTTCTGGTTCAGTAGAGGCGGAATGAATAATAGATTGAATGACTTCATCAACTGAAGCCAATTCACAGATGGAAATCAGAGAAGTGGATTGAGTAGGCATCATCAGGGATGCAGTAGTACTAGAGACCTTAGCTTTTGATGGAGCTGTGGTCCTTTCCTCAACTGGCCCATTCTGAAGAAAGTCTGGGATGAAGCCTACTTTGTACTGTAGAGGCTCTCGAAAGGCCTGTTCTTGAGCAAGAAGTTGCTCATTCATCAATCACAGTCGGTCAGTCAAAAGATGGATCACATTCTGATCCTGAGCAGCAGTGGGAATCATAGAGTAAAAATTAGACTGAAGTGTCTTTAAAACAGATTACAGCTTCTGACATTTCAGCTGCTCAAGAATGTAGCTTCTTCTGTTCATTGTTGCAATCATATTTTCGGTCTTGGCAGAGTCAAAGACCTTCTTTTCATTTTTCACCATTTTCGAATAAACAACTGGTGTTTTCAAATAAGTGATTGGGTGGAGAATTCTGATTTTCAGCCAATCATCAAAGAAAGTCATGTCTTCACTGGCACATTTTTCAATCTCCTCCAAGTGAAGATCAATAGCAATGTGAACAGATGACTTGGCGCCAAGAGATTGTGGTTCTGCAACAAGTTTACCCTTGCTTTTATCTGAAGAGGAGGCAGGCTGTATGGGTCTAAAGGCAGAAGAGCCTACAGTATATATTCTCTAATAACGACTCCAAACGATGGTATGAAAGTTGAAATAGAAGTAGAGATGGTTGCAGTAGAGTTGGCTGCTGGTTTACAGAGAGGGATAGATTCTAGTTTTGATGAGGTGGCTTCTGGAAAAACTTGTCTCAAAGGGACAATATTTAAATCAGCAACAACTGCTATTTTCTTGAGGCGGAGGGTTGTGCGGGCTTTCTTCTTGCTTGGGTTAGCTGGGAGCGAGGCTTTGGTCGGAGCAGTAGATTTCTCGGATACAGTTTTATCTGAATCAGTAGAAACAACTACTCTTTTCCTTGATTTTCTTTTGAGGTCCTTGAGCCTCAGTTTGGGTGTCGCCAATCTCTTTTTTCAAGGCAACAAATTCAGTCACAGTTGGCTTAGGCCTAAGAGCAAGTACGTTATGAACATCGGCCATTGTAACAGATGAACCATCTTGTTCAGCAGAAAGAGGAAAACAAGCATCCTTCAACATCATGCTGATTTGAATAGCAAAACCACTACCCTTCCTCACAATCATATCCTTTATGATTCTGAACAAAAAACGACTCCAGTCCACTTTAATATTAGAAGTGATAGCTACCAAAACTTGAACCTTTTCTTTGGTCAGCTTATCAAACGTACCATCTTTGACCAAAAGTGTCTTTGCCACGATATCGGCAAGAACTTGATATTCCATCTTTAGAAGCTTCTTGAAGCAAGAGGGAAAGAGTTCCTCTCCAGAAGCTGAGAAGGAGGTAAGGGCAGTGGACATCTCCTCCTTAGAAATATCAGAAAAATCAGATTTACCTGAGCATGGGAGAAAGAAAGTCGATCCCAATAGTACATCATCGATGGAGATGGATGCACCTCCCTTGGAGTAAATGATTTTCCCATCCTCGACAGTTGCTTTCGCATAGAAATCCAGAAGGGTAGTCTTGTATATGATACCAGGTTCTTCCAGAAATCTTCGAAGACTAGATTTTTCAATAGCCTTGAACATCTTGACAAGATTGTCATCCTTGATTTTCAGAACTGATGCGAAGTTAACTTGGTAAGCATTTAGTGTATAAGCTCTAGCCATTTCTGAAAATAAAATGAATTCGAAGTAGATTCATCTAAAAGTTGAAATGAGAAGGAAGATGCAGTTAATATTAAAAAATGTACAGCCATAAGTGAAAACATAAGGACACGTGTCAGTATGTTTGCGGTTGAGTTTTTTAAAAATTAAAAGTTGAGTGTTTGTTACGCTAAAATTTTAAAATAAAATGAAAGAGGCGGGTTGTCCAAGCCGTTATTATAGAAAATCAGAAGAGGATTTGTCGTCTTATGATAATATCTACTGGAAATCACAAGTTCTGAAATATTTCCAGCACTTTTATAAATACCAGTAGAAACATTGTTTTATCGAAAAGTCAAATCTTCTTCTGCTTATGACATGGCATGAAAATATCAGTCATAAAAAAAATTATTCCCTCTGAATAAATTCAAATAATAAATAAATATTAAAAGCGAAGATACGAGATCTGAGGAAAGACAGATGACTCTTGATATTCGTGCATGAAATGAACAGTCAAGTTGCTCTTTAGCTTCCCCGAGACTTACTATAAATACCTGCACACAAACAAACTAAATCATTTACACATTTATCAAATCAAAACAAATGGATGTTGCAAGCATTCTCTCAGAGTCTTCTCCAGAGACGGATTCAGCAAAGAGTTTCAGAGGCAAACTTCTAGCTTCTCGTAAGATGATGTTTGAAGACATCTTTTTTCAAGAGATGATGACTTGGAACAAATTCCTTGACCTGTAATCTGAATATTCAGTTAGATTATTCTAAATTATGTTACAATAAGCTGTGGAATAATCCCTTTCACAACCACGATCATGCAAAGAGAGGGGATTATTCCAAAGTTTTAGAAGGACTAAGCTGCGGAATCATCCCTTTTACAAACCATGACCAAGCAAAGAAGGGGATGATTCCGGTAGCTCCTAGTTAGATTCCTGCTGAGGAACTTCAATACTCTTGAATATCCAAGAAATAATCCAGCATTTGATTCAAAATCAAATGCAGACAAATGATTTTTACCACTATAGTGCACAAATCATTTACAGCCAAATACATGAAATAAGATACATTAGGCTTACTCTCTTTCCATATCTCATTTGGAGTCTGATTGTGTCTTTTGTTGATCACGGCTCTATTTTGTGTGAGACACGCTGTATTGATTGCCTGTGCCCAGAAGAGCTGAGAGATGTCAGCATATGCTAGCATTGTTCTAGCAGCTTCTTTAAGAGTTATGTTTCTACTCTCAGCTATTCCATTTTGTTGAGGCTTTATGACAGCTGAATATTCATGATGAATTCCATGTTCATCTAAATATAATTCAAATATCTTGTTAGTAAATTCAGTGCCCCGATAACTTCTGATTTTAATGGCAGAAATTGATTTTTCATTTTGAATCCTTTTCAGAAGCTTGATCAAGAGGCTACTGGTTTGATCTTTTCCATTAAGAAATATCACCCAAGTAAATCTAGAAAAGTCATCAACAAAAACAAGTGTATACTTCATTCTCCCTAAGCTCATGATAAGAATTGGAACAAAAAAGTGCATATGTAATAATTCTAAACACCTTGAATTTGATTTGCTACCTTTATTCTTGAAGCTAGATCTTACTTGTTTGCCAAGTTGACTTGCAGAACATACATGATTCTTAACGAAATTAATATCAGGTAAACCATCAACTATGTTCTGCTTCTTGAGATAATTTATTGACTTGAAGTTCAGGTGATTCAAACTCTTGTACCATAGCCAATGTTTATCACCAAGGGAAGCAACTAAACATGTAGGAACATTAACATGATCTATGTTCCATGATACTTTCTAAGTGTTGCCTTCTCTTTTTCCCGTTAATACAAAAAACTCATCAGCATCTTTAACTGTACATGTGTGCTTCTGAAAAGCTATTGAATAACCATTATCACATAGTTGACTAATACTGATTAAATTATAACAGAGATTTTCTGAAACGTCTGCCTTTTTTATTGCTTTAAAAGTACTAGAATTTTTTTTAAAAAAACCTCACATAGCATCGGCCGAATTGCATACACAATCATAAAATATTTTTGACATTATTTTAAAATAAATCAACCAACTAACATTTGAAAATTCAAGTGAAAAAGTCGCAATGCATAAACGTCTAATGTTTGACCACACCTAAAAAGCAATAATTTGAAAAATAAAGCCCATACTAAACCTCTCAAAAATCTCTCAAAAGTATAAAGAAATAATCTTAAAAATCATTAACTTAAATCATAAATCATAATGCGGAAAATGTAGCGCTGGTCCTCGGGTTGTGTGCACCTTCAGTCCAGTAGTATCACCCATCAAGTGTTCCCTCAATACCACCTGCATCCATCACACCTAGTGAGTCTAAAAACTCAACACACCATAATATTTTTAACGATTAATACGTAATACAGTCAACATATAACGGTGAAAAATAATTGTACTTAAAAATATCGTTTTCATGAAGATGCATAAATTTAAACATTTTCGTAAACATTTTAATGATGCATAAAACTTTAAACATAAACATTTTCATGACATACATAAATAAATCCTTAACTTTTTCCTCAACATGACATGAACATTTAACATGATCATAAACATTTTCCTTTATCTTTAGTTGAATTCAAATCGTTAATTGTGACTTTCCTCAACATGACATGACATGACGATGGATCCATCTACATAAAACCACAGTACTGGGCGGCAGGGACATCAGCGACACTCTCACCGGTCAACTGAGCCTTGGCCTAACATGATCGAATAAAAATACGATTTTCGGGGCTCGCTCTGGGGCCATTTCCCATAAATGGGCTCCCTCTGGGGCCTTCTCCCCTCACGACATTCCCATTCTTACCTCAAATCTCAGAACCTCATATTCGCAATGACGGAAACACGATCGTCAGGCTCCCACTGGGACCATAACCCTCACGACGTCGCCACCATTAACGAATTAGTCACATTCACTTCACTTCCTTCAACATTTTTCATTCACATCACTTTATAAAAATCGTGAATAATATTTACATTTTCATTTTGAAACCAAGCATGCAACATGTATTTTAAACGTCTTCTTAAAATCGTAAAATCCCTTAGACATTTAAAAATCATACTTAAATCATGGGAAATTCATAAACATATAAAAATAATCATATTTTCATAAAAACAGCATTTCGGGCACTGCCATGACCTTTACTAATTTCCCGGTGTAAAAAGACTGTTTGATCTCTGGACTCGACATTTTGCGTTTTCGACTTTTTTCTTGATTTCTAGACTCTAATACGTCACAAATAATTATCTTCACTTAATTGTTTTAACGATGTTTTAATCCCGAAAAATCCCAAACTTCAATATAAAACTGCTAAATTAAAAACTTAGGCTTCTAATAATTATTTAAGCTTAAACCTAATTTTTCATAATTTTATAAGGCTTCAAACTAGGCTTTTCAATTAACTCGTTAATTAGCGTTTCGTGCGGCGATTAAATCCTGGTTAAATCCAAAACTCGTTATTTTGACCCCAAATTTTAAACATAGCATTATTAAGATTTATTCTACCCTTCTAGGTCATGAGCCACCCCCGTGGACCCTTGGATTCATTTTTAGTTCTTTAATTTTGAAATATGACACCTAAGGGAACCACCCGAGCCATCTCCCAAAATACTCGAGCCACGCCCGAGCCACCTCAAACCAAAACCTAGCCACCCCACCTACGGACCCTACTGTGCAAGCCCAGACCAAAAAACCCGGCCCTGGCTCGCTCGAAACTTGCTGGAACGAAGCACCAATTCTGTGCGTTGTTGTGTGTGTAAGTTTCCTACCATAGGACTCCTAGTTTTCTTAAGACTTCTCCAGCCCTCAAACCCCTGATCACCCGCGACCCTTACGGACCCTAGACCAGCCCCAGACCCGAGCTAGACCAGCCCAAGCCCTGGACCCATGTAGCGTACCCCATGAAACAAGAACAAGCTGCGCGCCTTCCTCCCAAACGTTGCTGTTGTCACTTTGCGTGGGGCTTCTACCTAAGACACCACCGAGCCCAGCCCTTTCTACCCCTCTCTGGACCGTCCCAAGCCATCACCCAGACCACCTAGCCCAGCCCTTGAACGAGCAGCAGCCCCTGAAATTCTCGACAGTACCTGAATTCACGCGTGGAGAGTCCCTTCACGCAGGGACTCTTCCAGCCGACCAAGCGCGAGCCCTAGCCCCATAGGACTCTACCAGGCCTTCACCCATGACCCTCCTCAAGCCCCAACCAGCCCTGGCCAAGCCCCAAGGCCCCATGAAAAGCCACCGATCCTATGCACCACAACAAGCCAAGCAACTTCCGTGATGTTTTCTTAATTAATTCATACGGTTCCAGCTTTTTAATTTCATGTTATGCAGTATTTTCATGTGTTCTAGGACCCCTTAAAAACATGTACAAACACCCCATACCAATTCCTAATCATGGCAGCCCCTTATGCACATAAAAACCATGATTTTGCATCAAAAATCTTAAGTTTCCCCACATGTGCATGCAATTTTTCGAAATAATCATAGAAAAATTCATGATTTTCATACACACGATATTTAAAACGATAATACGATGTGATAGATGAATAAAGGAGATGTATGGCGTGCCTTTGCATTATATACGCACGAAAAACCGTGGACGACGAAGAACGGGACGTGATCCTTGGCTTGTTTCCTCTAAAACCCTTCGAAAAAACCCTCCTCCAAGTGGTGTGTGTGCGTGCCGTGAGATAGGTGATTGAGGGAGAGTTTGATTTGATTGAATTTTCAGAAAAGTTGCCGAGACTTCAAAATAGGGTTTAGGGTGATTTTTAACATATTATATAGTATTTAATTCACTAATTAAAGCTTAGGCCTATTAAGCATAAGTTTTAGGCCCATTAGTCTAAATTAGGATTTAAATAAAATATATTAATAAAGTTTTGGTAAAATAGTTTGTGAATTAAATAGCCGGATTGCCAAAAAGTTCGTATTTTAGTTAAAAAACCAACCCCGATAAAATTTACGTCCGGCGTAAAAATCACCTCAAAACCCCTTATTTTCAAAAATATGAAAAACCATCAACCCTATTTTAAATAATTAAAAATAATTATTTAATAAAAACATTTTATATTTTTCAGCCCTCGGTCCCCGTTCCTAGATCGTCACTCGAAATAACATTTAAAAATACATTTTAATAAAATCATGTAGAAAATATATTTTAAACATGTAAATATGCACAAAATAATTAATTAATGCAATTAAAACATTTAATTAAAATACAGGAGAATTTAATAATTCAATGCATGTGGTTCGTGTGGACCTTAAAATTTTCGGGGCGTTACATTTTCAACCAAGAGCACGTCATTTATAGTGATGTTACCATGGATAATCTTACCCTTACCCATGGTTTTACCTTTTGAGTTGTCCCCAAAAGTTATCTATGGTCCAGTACAACTCATTATTTCTAAGAATAGACTCCTGTTGTGGGGACCCGGACGCTAATCAAGTTCTTAATCATAATTGGGACTAATTAATCAATTAAAAATAGGGTCTAAATTTTTTTTTTTTAAATGCGGAACGTAGTGAAATCAAACTCATATACATATCAGTATAAAATACAATACAAGTCCTGTACTGCATGCATTCAAAATAAACTAAGGTTTAACAACTAATGTCAAGTGTTCAACCCTATCTCTAATCCAAGTCCGGAGCCTCCACTCTAATCACGATCTCTCCTCATCTCCTGGACCCTGATCTTGTCCCACATGTTGTCATGTACACATACAGACAAGACAACAGCCGGATAATTCCGGTGAGAATATAATCCCAGTATAAATCAATGAAACATGCAATCATATAAAACAATACAAAGCATGTAATCAGGTAACAGATATATGTATCAAAATCTGAAACATAATCAATATCAATCTGTCGACATGATTCGATAATTCAGACTAGACTCAATCCTAGTCTAGGGATCCCGGTTTCCAGATGTGGTGTTCCTATATCGAATTCCGTAATAGAAGGAACCGTATTCCTATTACTCGATATAACCAATATCCTGGTATTCCTATATCGAATTCCGTAATAGACGAATTCCCATTTCCTATTACTCGATATAACCAAACATCCGGTGTCCTGACCTATCCGTCATGGACTGCAGTTCTATCTTTAATATCCTATCTTGAGACATCGTGCAATGTGCCCGTGGCGATTCCACTACTATCAGGCACTTCTGTCACAAGATAAATCGTCTAATACCTGTCATCTAAAATCAAGAGAACAAGTACATCATCAATTCAATGCAAATATCAATGCAATAAAGTAAAGTATGTGATTTAGGGAAACTCAAGTCCAAACCGACTCAAGTCCATCTCCCAATACCACATTGACTTATACCTTTCTTTCGTCGGTTTCTGGCTCAGTCGATGTCCTGAACTTACAGCCTGTCTGGCAATGACAACATCAATAATCTCATGTCAATATATCGTTCAACTCAATAACAATCTGATGAATCTGGATTTAATTCAAATCAACGGTATAACGGTACAATTTCAATATCCCCGTCAATACCAATTCAACATATAATAGTTACAATCCATAACTCATATCCAATACAATCCGTAATCCCGTCACAATTCAAATCTGTCCGGTATAAATCACTATACCCAGAAATTTCATAACAATTTCATAATCAGTCTGTTTCTTAATCTGGCTTCGATTCTACGATGTCTAATATGTCAAAAACATCATATATGAATTCCATTCAATTATGACAATATCATAATTCTAAAACATGTCAAAACGTAGTAAAACTTACGTCCAGTTGTAGCCTACGTTGCCAGGAACTCAATACCGAAGTCGGATTCAAAATCAGACGGACGGATTTCTCGCAAAAGGCGTAAGGATTTTCTCCTTTCTTCTTCAGACCCTTTCTCGATTTTCTTCCTTTGAAAACCGACTTGCATGCATATATATATAGCCGTGCATGCGTTCAAGGAGGTGGCATGATTTCCGTGCGACACGCAGCACCGCGGGTGCGGTCGTTGCTGCACCGTGGGTGCGGTCCTGCACCACGGGTGCGGTCGTGTTAACACCGCGGGTGCGGTCACCCTACTGTATCGATTCTTTCAAATTCCCGTAGCACCACCGCGGGTGCGGTCCTCCCCTTACCGCGGGTGCGGTCTTGCATGCTCATATCTTTCATAATTTTATTTCTGAATACATTTCTCGGTATCCCGATTAATCCCTTCCTAATCACATGAAATGATAAATCAATCATCGTTAATTACAGTGATTAATTCTTGGGCATTACATTTCTCCCCCCCCTAAGATACGATTTCGTCCTCGAAATCACAGGCATCTCATTCGTATCAATAAGGAGTATATATACAAAACTGTATAAGAAATTTACATCAGTGAAATAATGCTGGGAATTCTTGTCTCATATCAGATTCAGTCTCCCACGTAGCTTCTTCCACACCATGACGAGTCCATTGAACTTTTAAAAGAGGAATCGTCTTTGTTCTGAGCTGTTTTTCTTTACGATCGATAATCCGGATCGGTTTCTCGACATAACTCAATGTCTCATCCAGCTCGGTCTCGTCTGGCTGAATCACGTGAGAATCATCAGGGAGATACTTCCGCAGCATTGATACATGAAAGACATCATGTATTCCAGATAATGAAGGCGGTAAAGCTAGTCGATAGGCACAATCTCCTATCTTCTCGAGAATCTCATAAGGACCAACATATCTTGGAGACAATTTCCCTTTCTTGCCAAATCTGACAACTCCTCTGAAAGGCGAAATTTTCAGGAATACTCGGTCTCCAGCCTCAAATACCAACGGTCGTCGTCTGATGTTGGCATATTTGGCTTGTCGGTCTTGAGCTGCCTTCATTTTCTTCTGGATCAACTTTATTTTCTCTGTCATATCTCTGATCATGTCAGGTCCAGTCTCAGGAACTTCAGAGATATCATCCCAATAAAGAGGAGATCTGCATTTCTTTCCGTACAACGCTTCAAAAGATGCCATCTCAATACTCGTCTGATAGCTATTGTTGTACGAAAACTCACACAGTGGCAATGCATCTTGCCAGCTAGTGCTAAAATCGAGCACTACGGCTCTCAGCATATCCTCCAGTGTCTGGATAGTCCGCTCTGACTGTCCATCGGTCTGTGGATGATGCGGTACTCAGATGTAACTTCGTACCTAGAGCCTGCTGTAAACTCTGCCAGAAGTGCGAAGTGAAACGAGGATCACGATCTGAAATAATCGACTTCGGCACTCCGAGCAATCTAATCACTTCTCGGACATAAACATCGGCCATCTGGTCATACCTGTAGGTCATTTTGTATGGAATAAAACAAGCAGATTTGGTCAATCAATCAATCACGACCCAAATCGCATCACAACCTCGGGAGGATCTCGGCAACTGTGTCACAAAATCCATGGAAATGTGATCCCATTTCCATTCAGGAATGGACAAACTCTGTAACAATCCTCCTGGTTTCTTTCTTTCAGCCTTCACCTGTTGGCAATTCAGACACTTGGCTACAATTCAGTCACATCAGATTTCATTTGTTTCCACCAATACTGTGTCTTTAAATCATTATACATTTTCCTGCCACCAGGATGAATGCTAAAACGACTGTTGTGCGCTTCTGACAGTATTCGCTGTCTCAAATCTGAAATATTCGGCACAACAATACGATTATTCACATACAAGACATTGTCATGAACCTGATATTCCGATTGATGTCCAGTTCTGACCATCGCAATCGAATTCTGTACATTCTGATCAATTTTCTGAGCTGTTTTAATTTTCAAAAGCAGCTCTGGTTCAGCTCGAACAGCACACAATCTCAGAGACTGACGATCTGTCTCAAATATTAATCCAGACAAACAGCAGTCTTCAATCAAATTCGATACACCAATCGTCGATAAGGATAGTGCACATACCTTTCGACTCAGTGCATCAGCTGCTGCATTGGACTTCCCTGGATAATACTTGATTTCACAATCGATGTCTTTCAGTAAATCCAGCCATCTCCGCTGTCTCATATTCAGCTCTGATTGCGAAAACAGATATTTCAAGCTCTTGTGATCAGAATATATTTCAAATTTCTCACTGTAGAGGTAATGTCGCCATATCTTCAATGCAAAGACTATGGCTGCCAATTCAAGATCATGAATTGGATAACGAGTTTCATGGGGTTTCAGCTGTCTCGAGGCATAAGCAATCACATGCCCCCGCTGCATTAAAACACAACCCAATCCTCGGTGAGATGCATCACAATAAACAACAAAGTCACCAGTACCTGAAGGAATCGTTAACACAGGCGCACTGGTCAATCTCTTTTTCAATTCCAGAAAACTGGATTCACAGTCTTCTGACCAAACAAACGGAGCATTCTTCTGGGTTAACTGCGTAATCGGTTTAGTAATACTCGAAAAATCTTTAATAAATCGGCGATAATATCCTGCCAAACCTATAAAACTGCGAATCCCCGGCACAGATGTAGGTCTCGGCCAACTAATCACGGCTTCAACCTTACTGGGATCAACTGATATACCGTCTCCCGATATAATGTGACCCAATAACACAACCTGTTTCAGCCAAAACTCGCATTTCGACAATTTAGCATACAGTTTCTCTACCCTCAAAATTCTCAACACAGTCCTCAGATGATTAGCATGCTCAATCATATTCTTTGAATAAATCAAGATATCATCAATGAATATGTTAACAAAATCATCCAAGTATTTCTGAAAGACGCGGTTCATCAATCCCATAAATACCGCTCGTGCATTCGTCAAACCAAGGGGCATGACAATAAATTCATAGTGTCCATACCTGGTTCTGAATGCTGTCTTTGAGATATCAGGGTCCCTGGCTCTCAATTGATGGTATCCAGATCTCAAATCGATCTTGGAATATACAGATGAACCTTGCAACTGATCAAATAAATCATCGATACGAGGTAATGGATATTTATTCTTTACCGTTGCCTTGTTCAGTTGCCGGTAGTCGATACAAAGTCTCATCGACCCATCCTTCTTTCTCACGAACAGTACTGGAGCACCCCAAGGAGACACACTCGGTCTAATGTACCCCTTGGCCAGTAAATCCTCCAACTGTTCTTTCAATTCTTTCAATTCGATCGGTGCCATCCTGTATGGAGCTCTCGAAATCGGAACTGTTCCTGGCATTAACTCAATGCTGAAGTCTATCTCTCGAATCGGAGGCAATCCAGGAATCTCATCTGGAAAGACATCAGCAAATTCACACACCACTGGCAAATCCGCCAATGAAGGGCTCGATTTCAGTAAATCAACTGAATATACCAGGAATCCATTCGCTCCCTTCTGCAATAATTGAGTCATATTCATTGCAGATATCAAAGGAATTCTAGCACGAGAACCCTTACCATAAAATTTCCACTCCTCAGCCATCTCAGGTCTGAATCGAACAATCTTGTGGAAACAATCGACTGTAGCTCGGTACTTGGCCAACATATCGATACCGATAATGCAATCAAAATCAGATAAACCAAGCACAATACAGTCTAGCTCAATCGTATGTTCATCGTACTGCAGTATACAAGGTTTCACAGATTTCACTGATATCAAACATGTTCCTAACGGGGAAGAAACAGACACAACCGCAGACAATGACTCAATTGGTAATGCACAACTCAATGCAAACCTCTCAGAAATAAAAGTATGCGATGCACCAGTATCAATCAATACATATGCAGGATAACCAGAAATAAAACAGTTACCTGCCACAACATCATCAGGTGCGTCCTGTGCGTGCTCCTCAGTCAAAGCAAACAATCGGGCCTGCTGTCTAGGAGGCTGGCTCACGGTCTGGCCCCCTCCTGGCCTCTGCTGTGACTGAGTAGGCGGTGCTGACTGAAAAGTATGAACGGCAGATGGTCGTCTACCTGCCTGAGCCACTGATCCCGATGACTCGGCTGCCTACGATCCCTGGGCACTCATCTGGGGACACACTCGAGCAAAGTGTCCTTGCTGTCCACAAATACGACAGCTGCCAATCACTCCTCGGCACTGATCTGTGGAATGCCTCCCTCCACAAGTACCACAGTACGGTCCTGTATAGCTCTGGCCCTGACCGGTCTGTCTAGAGCCACTCGAACTGGATGAACTAGTACCAGATTTCTTGAATTGCTTTTCTCTAGCCTTCAAGAAATCTCTCTTCCTGCTACTGCTGCTACAACCTTCAAATCCAGGAGGTGGTTGTTGTCCCTGTACTGGAAGCACGAACGAAGCCTCTCTCTGCCTCATCAGGCCTGCCTCAGCTCCCTTGGCTCTGTTCAGGGCATCGGTGAAATTACTGGGCCTCTCGGTGTTCACCAAAGTAAATATTTCTGGATTCAGGCCATTTATAAACTGGTCCGCGACGGCCTCATCGTGTTCAGCTACGTGGGGAGCAAATCTCAACAGTGTAGAGAACTTAGCCACATAATCCTCAATGTTTAACTGGCCTTGTCTCAAGTTTGCAAACTCGGCTCCCTTGTCCTTCATATAAGATACTGGGAAGAACCGCAGATAAAATTCAGACTTAAACACATTCCAGGTAATGGCCGTACCTCGTTGTTCCAATGCCCTTCTAGTCGTGATCCACCAGTGTTTAGCAACGTCATGCAACTGGTGTATTATCAGTTTCACCCTCTTTTCCTCAGTGTACTCCAAAGATTCAAACAACGATTCAATATCGTCCAACCAACTTTCACATTCCACGGAGTTCTCCGTACCTTTCAAAGTCGGTGGATGAAATGACTGAAATCTTTTCAGCAATTTCTCCATTGCTGTAGGTGTCACATCCATGGAAGGATTCGAGGTACTCCCTTGTTCTGGCATTCTTCTCGGAGGCATATCTGAAATCAAAAGGATTAGCAATCCCAACCCAAAGTTCTATTTCAGTCCTCCTCTGATCATCTTACTGCTGATCCAGAATCGGCTCTGATTCGGTCTCAATAACACGTCTTCAAATCAAGTCAGATAAACAGATAAACATGTATTATAAAGCAGTAAATCATGCTAGCAATCAAAAGCATGAAAGAAAACACATTCTACCCCGCTCACTAGCTCCTATCTCAGTCTAAAGGATTTATGGCTCTGATACCACCTGTTGTGGGGACCCGGACGCTAATCAAGTTCTTAATCATAATTGGGACTAATTAATCAATTAAAAACAGGGTCTAAATTTTTTTTTTAAATGCGGAACGTAGTGAAATCAAACTCATATACATATCAGTATAAAATACAATACAAGTCCTGTACTGCATGCATTCAAAATAAACTAAGGTTTAACAACTAATGTCAAGTGTTCAACCCTATCTCTAATCCAAGTCCGGAGCCTCCACTCTAATCATGATCTCTCCTCATCTCCTGGACCCTGATCCTGTCCCACCTGTTGTCATGTACACATACAGACAAGACAACAGCCGGATAATTCCGGTGAGAATATAATCCAAGTATAAATCAATGAAACATGCAATCATATAAAACAATACAAAGCATGTAATCAGGTAACAGATATATGTATCAAAATCTGAAACATAATCAATATCAATCTGTCGACATGATTCGATAATTTAGACTAGACTCAATCCTAGTCTAGGGATCCCGGTTTCCAGATGTGGTGTTCCTATATCGAATTCCGTAATAGAAGGAACCGTATTCCTATTACTCGATATAACCAATATCCTGGTATTCCTATATCGAATTCCGTAATAGACGAATTCCCATTTCCTATTACTCGATATAACCAAACATCCGGTGTCCTGACCTATCCGTCATGGACTGCAGTTCTATCTTTAATATCCTATCTTGAGACATCGTGCAATGTGCCCGTGGCGATTCCACTACTATCAGGCACTTCTGTCACAAGATAAATCGTCTAATACCTGTCATCTAAAATCAAGAGAACAAGTACATCATCAATTCAATGCAAATATCAATGCAATAAAGTAAAGTATGTGATTTAGGGAAACTCAAGTCCAAACCGACTCAAGTCCATCTCCCAATACCACATTGACTTATACCTTTCTTTCGTCGGTTTCTGGCTCAGTAGATGTCCTGAACTTACAGCCTGTCTGGCAATGACAACATCAATAATCTCATGTCAATATACCGTTCAACTCAATAACAATCTGATGAATCTGGATTTAATTCAAATCAACGGTATAACGGTACAATTTCAATATCCCCGTCAATACCAATTCAACAGATAATAGTTACAATCCATAACTCATATCCAATACAATCCGTAATCCCGTCACAATTCAAATCTGTCCGGTATAAATCACTATACACCAGAAATTTCATAACAATTTCATAATCAGTCTGTTTCTTAATCTGCCTTCGATTCTACGATGTCTAATATGTCAAGAACATCATATATGAATTCCATTCAATTCTGACAATATCATAATTCTAAAACATGTCAAAACGTAGTAAAACTTACGTCCAGTTGTAGCCTACGTTGCCAGGAACTCAATACCGAAGTCGGATTCAAAATCAGACGGACGGATTTCTCGCAAAAGGCGTAAGGATTTTCTCCTTTCTTCTTCAGACCCTTTCTCGATTTTCTTCCTTTGAAAACCGACTTGCATGCATATATATATAGCCGTGCATGCGTTCAAGGAGGTGGCACGATTTCCGCGCGACACGCAGCACCGCGGGTGCGGTCGTTGCTGCACCGTGGGTGCGGTCACCCTACTGTATCGATTCTTTCAAATTCCCGTAGCACCACCGCGGGTGCGGTCCTCCCCTTACCGCGGGTGCGGTCTTGCATGCTCATATCTTTCATAATTTTATTTCTGAATACATTTCTCGATATCCCGATTAATCCTTTCCTAATCACATGAAATGATAAATCAATCATCGTTAATTACAGTGATTAATTCTTGGGCATTACACTTTTGTCCGGTTATATTTCTGGAACATCCACTGTCCATATACCATGTGGAGCTACTGATCTTGGCTTTCCTCTCCTATTCATGCAAACACAAGTTTTAGTAACTGGTACCCAATCTATTTGGGTCCGAGCCTTATCAGTCCTTTAGGAACCCACATTTGTACAATTATAGGTGACCTTGTATTTCGGGTATCCACAGAGGTGTGTGCAACAGAAGGTTTGTTATCTTTAACAGAATGCATCTTAGAATGTTGTTCTTCCCTTCTGTTTTTGTTGTCTGGCCTGTATCTCTTCTGAACAGGTCTAAAATTATAGTACTGGTTGTTTCTAACCTTCATCGAGGGTTTTCCTCCTGAGTTGAATTATCTACTGGATCCATAACTCTGGTGGACTCTTCCCTTAGGTTCAACATAACCCAGACCATAATGCTTCCTTCTGTTCGTCTGATCTACAAACCTTTCAACTCAAAAATTTGGTACTACTGGTTCATATACCACACGAGTTTTAACAAAATGAATGTATTTCCCTTTGCTTGTTTCCAGTTCTAGTTGTACTTGTTTCAGAAGTGCTTTCACTATTTCTGAATCCGACTCCTGTCTCCAGATTGCTTCTACAATTCTTGCATCTTCTCTAATGAAACAGAAGACTTGTTCCATACATTTACCAGAACCGATAGCTTCTGATTCTCAGATCTCATAGTCTAGTAATCTGCATTTACTCTGTCATTCTCAGTCATCAGCTTACTTATCTCAAATTTTAGATTACCACAGCTGTTTTCTTTCAAGCAATTTAACTTATTGATTTGATCCTTTAAGTTTAGATTTTCAGTTTTAACTTCCTCGAATGATTGAAAAAGTCTTGAGTACTCTTCTACCATGTCATGCAGTGCATTACCAAATCAGTTCGTGTAAATTCATTATATTCAAAGTCAAATACCTCTCCAGTTCGTGTAAATTCAATTCTCAAAGACAATCCTCTAATTTTTCTTGTGCAAAATTAGAGGAGATTTTCTTTGTTAGTGGAGGGCTTGATTTTTGACCAACGAGTGTGAAAGGGGATCGGTTACGGTGACCGGAAGCGCAACGGAAGTTTAAAAATCGAATTTTTTTATCAAAAATTTCGGCCACCCCTAGAATGTGTAGCAAATACAATAACAAACATATGTCATACATAGGATGTTTAGAAATGTACCTATCAATCACAAGGATTGATGTATGGTCCAACTTTGTTGTTAAACAACAAAGCTCTTGAATGGATAACAAGTCTACAAGCTTCCTCCTCCAACTTCTTGAATCTTTCCTTCAAATTAGGCCCACCACCAACTAGGTAGATCCTTTCATATATTTTGCACTAGAAAAATATGAAGATTTTTCAAAGAGAAGTGTGTGTATTCTTCAACAATTGAAGAAAAAAATATGGAGAGGAAAAAGGAGAGAATTTCGGCCATCTTCATCTAGGAGGGAAGGAGAATGAGTTCTCTTGGTTTTGTGAAAAGTAGAGACCAAATTTTGCACGCCAAGCCTTGGTAACCCAAAAAGTTGTCTCCAACTCTTCACCTCCCATGCATGATATATTATATGGTTTTTATCAAAATAAAAACCATGGACTAGATTTAATTATCTCAAACATATTTGAGACTAATTAAACATTACTTGAATTTACCCAAGTCCCACTAGTTAAATAATTAATTTAAATTGAGCTCTACAAGACTCAATATAATTTAATTAATTCAACACTTGAATTAATTTAATTATTTGGACTCTACTAGGTCCACTAGTGTTTAATTAATTCAACACTTGAATTAATTTAATTTAGTCCATAATAATGTTTATGAAAATCACAATTTTCAAATACATTATTCACTTGGCCAACTTTTAATTTAGGAACACTTCCATAAATTAAAATTTACATTTCTCTCATAGAAGTCATACTTCTATTTTTCTTTGCACTTATAAACTCATTTATAAGTCGTTCAACACATTGAACTATTTTCTCCTTTATAGAAGTCATACTTCTAATTTTCCTTACGCTTATAAACTCCTTTATAAGCCGTTCAACACATTGAACTATTTTCACTTCTCAACGGGATCTAGAAAGCTAGTACTTGTGTGGCCCTCAATGGTTCATTGATACAACTAGCCGTGGGTTCACATCTCCATGTGATTCGGACTAAACATGTCCTTATATTAGCATACCCCAATAGCTCCATTCTTATTTATCAACACCTTGATAATAAGAACGTCAGAACTCAAGTCCGATAGTACCCAACCAATCATGTTAAACGCCTAGCAGCATCGCTTACATGATTCCCTAGGTATCAAATGATAGTGCCTGCAAGAACCATTCTATTATGGTTAGTGTACAGTACGGTCCCTTCAACTCATATATCCCGACCGATTCGACAACCATTGGATTATCGAGAGTTGTCAATGAATCGATACTATCTGTCATGTCGTAGTTGCATCAATGGTGTAATCTATGAAACCCCTTTCATAATTACTACCATACTCTGGCCAGAGATTTCAACCTACTAACACATGATAACACATAGGATATCCATACCCGAAGGTAAGCGGTGAATCCCCGACTACAATGCATCGACTCCTATGTGTTTCGATAGAACACCCAACCTTGCCACCTGATGACCCCATGAGAGTCGGTAAACAAGTCAAAGTGTAATTCTAGCACATAGAGTCTCAATGTTGTCCCGGGTCATAAGGACTAATGGTGTACAACCATAAACCAGGACTTTTCCACTCGATAAGTGAGAACCACTTGGAAAGTCCTTTAATGGAGGGTTGTTCAGTGCACTCTACCAGGAGCACCTATCTGCATGCTCGGACATCACAATGTCCCCTACCAATGAAACATGGTACTCACATCGCAGATACTAGTCTCTAACTCGAGCGGCCTATATCCTTCTTAGTGGCGGCTGAATCGACTAGGAACCGTTTAGAATATACAGTATTACAAATATGAGTTTCATGATACTCATCATATGAGCATCTCATATTCTTTCTACTATTTGTATATTCAAGGGCTTTATCTATGCAACTAGCATGGGTATACAGATAAAGATGTGCCAAAATAATAATATCAAATATTACTAAAATAAAGATTGCTTATACATAGAGTTTCATTGTGAACACTCGGCCAACACTTGGCTCGACGGGCACCTACTCTAACAATCTCCCACTTGCACTAGAGCCAACTACCCATATGCTTTAAACCCATTGATTCGCGATGCTTGTCGAATAATGGTCCAGGTAAAGGCTTAGCTAGTGGATCAACAACATTGTCTGCGGAGCCGACTATGTCAAAAGACTCTTCTCTACTCTCCACAATCTCTCCGAGGATGTGGTACTTTCTCAATACATGTTTGGACTTCTGATGAGACATTGGCTCCTTTTCTTGAGCTAAAGCTCCCGTGTTGTCACACAACACTGGGATAGGAGCAACTCAATTAGGAATTACGTCCAACTTTTGGACAAAATTACTTATCCAAACAGCCTCCCTTGCTGCATCCGATGCAGCAATGTATTCGGCCTCTGTGCTGGAATCCGCAGTATTGTCTTGCTTGGAACTCTTCCAAGAGACAGCAGCACCATTGAGCACGAATACAAACCCAGAGGTTGACTTCGTGTCATTGATATCGCTTTGGAAGCTAGAGTCGGTATAGCCTTCCAATTTCAGTTCTCCACCCCATAGACCAATAACAATTTATTGGTCCTTCTCAACTACTTGAGGATGTCTTTCACAGCTTTCCAATGTGGAAGACTGGGGTTCGATTGATATCTACTCACTACACTTAGTGCGAAAGCCACGTCAGGACGTGTAGATATCATCTCATACATGATGCTACCAATCGCAGATGCATAAGGAATGCTTTGTCATCGCCGCTATCTCTGCATCAGTCTTGAAAGACAGACTTGGATAGGGACACGCCATGACACATTGGTAGATGTCCTCTCTTGGACTTATCCATCGAGAACCTCTTCACGATGGTATCAATGTATGTGGACTGGGTGAGACCAAGCAATCTTTTCGATCTATCTCTATAGATCTGTATCCCAATACAAAAGATGCTTCACCCAAGTCCTGCATCGAGAACTTACTCGCTAACCATATCTTAGTTGATTGCAACATTCCTATATCATTCCCAATGAGTAGAATGTCATCAACATACAACACCAGGAATGTCACAACACTCCCACTGACCTTCTTATATACATAGGGTTCCTCAGGATTCTTAGTAAAACCAAACTCTTTGATTGTTCTGTCGAATATGAGGTTCCAACTCCTAGATGCTTGCTTTAGACCATAAATAGATCTTTGAAGTTTGCATACCATATGCTCACTTCCGATAGATGTAAACCCTCCAGGTTTGAGACATGTAAATCACTTTCTTAATATCCCCATTAAGAAAGGCTGTCTTGACATCCATCTGCCATATCTCATAGTCATACCATGCAGCTATGGTTAGCAATATCCTTATAGACTTGAGCATCGCAACTGGTGAAAAGGTTTCCTCAAAGTCAACTCCTTGTCTTTGAGTATATCCTTTTGCCACCAATCGCGCCTTGAAGGTCAATACCTTCCCATCCGTCCCAAGTCCCTATGGGAACCTTTCCCTTAGGTCGATCTATAAGATCCCACACTTGGTTCGAATGCATGGAATTCATCTCAGATTCCATAGCTTCAAGCCATTTGGATGAATCGGCATCAGATAACGCTTGCTTGAAGGTCCTTGGATCACATCCATGGTTAGGCTCATCATGGCCCTCTTCAAGAAGCTGACCATACCTTATAGGTTGTCTCGAGACTCTCTCGGATCTTCTAGGAGCTTGTATCTTCTCACTTGGCTCTTCGGGTGTGGGTTCTATAATTGTGGGTGTCTCTCGAACCTCTTCGAGTTCTATCATCTCCCATTTTCTATCCAATAGAAATTCCTTTTCCAAAAATGTTGCATATCTAGAAACAAACACCTTTGTTTCTTGGGGATGATAGAAATAATATCCAACAAAATTCCTTGGATATTCCACAAAGTAACATAAAATTGATCGACTATCCAATTTATCTCCCACTACCTGCTTCACATAAGCAGGGCTCCCATATTCTAAGATATGAATATTTGGGAGGCTTACCCATCCATATCTCATATGGTGTCTGCCTTCGAATGGACAGTTAATGGAATATCTTTCAATTTTAAGTTATAGAGATCGTTTTCAAGTTCTCAAGTACCAATTAAACATTCATTCTTGTAAATGTTGCAAACACCTTTTCAAAATAAACAAGAATATCCATTTTTATCACCATAGAAATGGAAACAATGTTTTTAACAAAATTAGGTACAAACAAAACATCTCTTAAAAATTAACTTAAAATCATTTTTCAACAATAAGTAAACATCTTCAATAGCCTTGGCAGCAACTCTTGCTCCATTGCCCATCCTCAAGAAGGTCACACCTTCCTTAAGTTTCCTACTTCTTCCCATCGCCTGTAACCCATTACAGAGATGTGAGTCACAACCGGTATCTAATACCCAAGAAGTAGAGTTAATTGAAAAGTTTACTTCAATTTAGAACATACCGTTTCCAGAACTCTTCTGGGCCAGATATTCCTTGCAATTTCGCCTCCAATGTCCAGGCTTCTTGCAGTGATGACAAACATCACTAGTCTTGTCAGCCTTAACTGGTGTGGCTGCCACAACGGGATTCGGAGATTGACTCAACAAGGCCACGTTCTTCTTGGGACGTTGGAAAGAACTCTTCTTTCCCTTCCCATGTGGATCAATCTTCGTACCAGATGAAGAACCCACATAAAGAACCAACTTCTTTTCTTGATGGTGGATTCAAACGTAACAAGCATATTCAACAACTCCTCAAGGTCGGCTCCATCTTGTTCATGTTGAAGTTCACCACAAAAGGATCAAATGAGCTAGGCAATGATAACAGCAACACGTCGGTGGTCAACTCCGAAGGCAAGATCAGATCCATGCCAACGAGCTTGTCCACGAGCCCGATCACCTTTAGGCCATGCTCATGGACCGAGGCCCCATCTCGCATGCGCAAAGTGATCAGCTCCTTGACGGTAGCATGCCTAAGAGGCCGAGTCTGCTCACCAAAGAGCTCCTTGAGGTGCAAATGAATGTCAGCAGCATTCTTTGCACCCTCAAAACGCCTCTGCAGCTCATCATTCATAGAAGTCAGCATATAACACCTGGCTATCAAGTCATGGTCACACCATTCCTTGTAAGCCTGCAATTCCTCAGGATTGCAGTCAGTCAGAGCCTCAACAGGGGGCGACTCAGTTAGTGTATATGCTACCCTTTCCGAATTCAAGACGATTTATAGGTTTCTTAGCCAAGTGAGGTAATTAGGTCCAATTAATATGTGTTTGTCGAGTATTATGGATATCGGATTGCGAATCGATGACATTGTCAATTTGTACTGAAAAGTAAAAACAGATAAATGTTGATGACTATTTTAAAATATTTAGTAAGATATGAAGTTTGGACTTTTACTTCATAAATATTTGCTCCCACTGTTTTGACATCTTTCACTACCCTCTAGTGAAAACGGAAAACTCCTTTCCTCAGTAGGTACGTAAGGTCCAATTAGCGAATTACGATCCTGAATAATATCAGCCAATCACAATTCCTAAAAGGTAGTTTCCAATTGCATCACAATGCAACCCTCTACGTAAACTTTTGTCTCACGTTTGATTAGGACCCAATAATATGACGTCGTTCATCTTCACGTGTCAAGCCTTACCCATCGATGTTGAACCTTAATGGACGGTCGCCATGAGTTCCCTCAATAATATGAGCCGAAATCATGGGAGTTCCACGTAGTTCACATCACCATGTCAATGGATGTCACAGCTTTCCGGCACCCAAAGCTCCCCCAATAATATGAGCCGAGCCCCGAGTACGGGTAGCGTTCATCATGCACCCATTGTCGATGGAAGACAAGGAAATTATAAACAAATTTATAATTCCCCTTATCGGGCTTGATATTAATTTTGAATCTTATTCAAAATGAGGGTTTTTAATTTTGAAAGGTCTCATCATTAATTTTATTTTAAAAGCTCGCCATGTTTGATCGTATGTTTGCCGGATTCATGCAACTTTGTTATTATCATAATAATAACGCACATACTCATTATTTATAACATATCATGCATATATTATAAATAGTAAACAAACAAGGATGATCAATCGCCCCAATACTAACGGACCGTGTGAGCTAAACACGGGCCTAGGCCCAATCCTAGGGAAATGCACGGGATGCAAATGCAACTATTACATAAGCTTCCAATATTTACAAGTCTTCGATCTTCATAATCATCATGGCCACCATCTTCCAATCTTGATCATCCACTATACTATATTTACAAATAAATATCCATGGCAAATAGGGATACATCTCATGGGGTGGGAATGTTAGAGTAGGTGCCCGTCGAGCCAAGTGTTGGCCGAGTGTTCACAATGAAACTCTATGTATAAGCAGTCTTTATTTTAATAATATTTGGAGTTATTATTTTGGCAAATCTTTATCTGTATACCCATGCTAGCTGCATAGATAAAGCCCTTGAATATACAAATAGTAGAAAGAATATGAGATGCTCATATGATGAGTATCATGAAACTCATATTTGTAATACTGTATATTCTAAACGGTTCCTAGTCGATTCAGCCGCCACTAAGAAGGATATAGGCCGCTCGAGTTAGAGACTAGTATCTGCGATGTGAGTACCATGTTTCATTGGTAGGGGACATTGTGATGTCCGAACATGCAGATAGGTGCTCCTTGTAGAGTGCACTGAACAACCCTCCATAAAAGGACTTTCCAAGTGGTTCTCACTTATCGAGTGGAAAAGTCCTGGTTTATGGTTGTACAGAATTAGTCCTTATGACCCGGGACAACATTGAGACTCTATGTGCTAGAATTACACTTTGACTTGTTTACCGACTCTCATGGGGTCATCAGGTGGCAAGGTTGGGTGTTCTGTCGAAACACATAGGAGTCGATGCATTGTAGTCGGGGATTCACCGCTTACCTTCGGGTATGGATATCCTATGTGTTATCATGTGTATGTAGATCGAAATCTCTGGCCAGAGTATGGTTGTAATTATGAAAGGTGTTTCATAGATTACACCATCGATGCAACTACGACATGACACATAGTATCGATTCATTGACAACTCTCGATAAACCAATGGTTGTCGAATCGATCGGGATATATGAGTTGAAGGGACCGTACTGTACGCTAACCATAATTGAATGGTTCTTGCAGGCACTATCATGTGATACCTAGGGAATCACGTAAGCGATGCTGCTAGGCGTTTAACGTGATTGGTTGGGTACTATCAGACTTGAGTTCTGACGTTCTTACTATCAAGGAGTTGATAAGTAAGAATGGAGCAATTGGGGTATGCTCGAATAAGGACATGTTTAGTCCGAATCACATGGAGATGTGAACCCACGGCTAGTTGTATCAATGAACCATTGAGGGCCACACAAGTACTAGCTTTGTAAATCCCGATGAGAAGTGAAAATAGTTCAATGTGTTGAACGGCTTATAAAGGAGTTTATAAGCGTAAGTAAAATTAGAAGTTTGACTTCTATAAAGGAGAAAATGGTTCAATGTGTTGAACGGCTTATAAATGTGTTTATAAGCGTAAAGAAAAATAGAAGTATGACTTCTATGAGAGAAATATAAATTTTAATTTATGAAAGTGTTCCTAGATTAAAATTTGGCCAAGTAAATAATGTAGTTGAAAATTGTGATTTTCATAAACATTATTGGGGACTAAATTAAATTAATTCAAGTGTTGAATTAATTAAACACTAGTAGACCTAGTAGAGTCTAAATAATTAAAATTAATTCAAGTGTTGAATTAATTAAATAATATTGAGTCTTGTAGAGCTCAATTAAAATAATTATTTAACTAGTGGGACTTGAATAAATTCAAGTAGTATTTAATTAATCTCAAATATGTTTGAGATAATTAAAATTTAGTCCATGGTTTTTAATGTGTTAAAAACCATATAATATATGTGAGACATGCTAGGGTTTGCATGCTTGGGAGGTGAAGAGTCTTGAATACTTTTGATTAAAAAATTGCAAAGGCATACAACTTTTGTATCTAACTTTTTGCAACCCCAAGACTCAACTCTCCTCCTCATTCCACACACCTTGGCCGAAATTGTGTGTCTCTTTTTCTCTCAATTTTCTTCTCTCTTTTGTTCTTCAAGTGTTGGAGAATAAAAGTCTTCTCTTTGAAAAATCTTCTTAATTTTCTAGTGCAAATTAAGAGGGGATTTACCTAGTTGGTGGTGGGCCTTATTTTGAAGGAAAGATTCAAGGATTTGGAGGAGGAGCTTGTAGATTGTCTACCTTCAAGAGCTAAGGTGTTTACACCTTAGTTGGAGCCATAAAATCAATCCTTGTGATTGATAGGTAATTTTCTCAACACCCTATGCTTGAAAGTTGAGATTTTTGTATATGTTTGCACAACTAGTACATGGTGTTCAATTTTGAAAAATTTTTATACCAAAATTTCGGTTTTCATGTTTTGAAAACATTTTTGTGCTTCCGTTGCGATTTTGAACACCGTATATCGATCCCTTTCAAGTGGTATCAAGAGCTAAGGTTACTAGTTTTTGTGCAACATATACAAGATATTATATTGAGGGCGATTTCTAACCGTTTGAGATGAAAATTTGCAACAAAACCGAGGCCTTCTTGTGGGGAATTTCGGGCAGCATGTTGCTGCCCGTTTCGGGCAGCTCGGGCTGCCCGAGGGCTGCCCATTTCGGGCAGCAAGGGCAGCCCGAGGGGCTGCCCGAACAGCCCCTAAAGTTTAATAATAAAAAAAAAAAATTTTTTTTGCATGTTGGCCGGAATCCGGCGACGGAACTCCGGCGACGGCGATGACGACTAGGGTTTCCAAAAGTGTTTTGGAATATCAAAGTGTCATGGGCCTTGAGTTGTTGGGCCATTAGATGGTCAACATATTTGTGAATTTTAAATGGGCCAAAATGTTTTTGGTGAAAAATAAGTTTTTGGGCCCTTAAGTTTAAAATTACAAAAGTTGCAAATCTTTCTCATAAAATAAATAATTGAAGTTGGACTTTAATTATTTATAGTAAATTGTGATTTATAAGAAATTCGGTTATAAATAAATTAATTGGAAAGTAGACAAAGGTGTTTGTATACTTTGTTAATTTAGTTTATAATCGTGGCGGTTAGTGATTGGATCAAGATATATAATATTGGATCAATTAATTATAGTGATAATTAATTGATGGTGTATGATATGTGATATTATGCATGAAGGATGATCAAAAGCCCAAGCCCAATTTGCTAGGTGTATGCTAGGATATTTGTGTTGTATGATTGTAATAATTATCAATTTTTAAAGTGGGCTTGGTTTATGGCCCGTTCCCACCCCATGAGATGTATCCCTATGTGCCATGGATATTTATTTGTAAATATTAGAATAAGGGAAGATCAAGATTGGAAGATGGTGGCCTTGGTGATTATGAAGATCGAAGACATGTAATATTGGATGCTAATGTAATAATTTAGTTGCATTGCATCCCGTGCATTTACCCTAGGATTGGACCTAGGCCCGTGTTTGGCTCACACGGGCCATTAGTTTTGGGGTGATTGATCATCCTTGTATTGTTTTCTATTTATGATATATGCATGATATGTTATAAATAATGAGTATGTGCGTTATTATTATTATAATAACAAAGTTGCATGAATCCGGCAAACATACGATCAAACATGGCGAGCTTTTAAAATAAAATTAATGATGAGACCTTTCAAAATTAAAAACCCTCATTTTGAATAAGATTCAAAATTAATATCAAGCCCGAAAAGGGGAATTATAAATTTGTTTATAATTTCCTTGTCTTCCATCGACAATGGGTGCATGATGAACGCTACCCGTACTCGGGGCTCGGCTCATATTATTGGGGGGGCCCTGGGTGCCGGAAAGCTGTGACATCCATTGACATGGTGATGTGAATTACGTGGAACTCCCATGATTTCGGCTCATATTATTGAGGGAACTCATGGCGACCGTCCATTAAGGTTCAACATCGATGGGTAAGGCTTGACACGTGAAGATGAACGACGTCATATTATTGGGTCCTAATCAAACGTGAGACAAAAGTTTACGTTAAGGGTTGCATTGTGATGCAATTGGAAACTACCTTTTAGGAATTGTGATTGGCTGATATTATTCGGGATCATAATTCGCTAATTGGACCTTACGTACCTACTGAGGAAAGGAGTTTCCCGTTTTCACTAGAGGGTAGTGAAAAATGTCAAAACAGTGGGAGTAAATATTTATAAAGTTAAAGTCCATACTTTATATCTTACCAAATATTTTAAATAGTCATCAACATTTATCTGTTTTACTTTTCAGTACAAATTTTGACAATGTCTTCGATTCGCAATCCGATATCTGCAATACTCGACAAACACATGTTAACCGGACCTAATTACCTCACTTGGCTAAGAAACCTAAAAATCGTCTTGAATTCGGAAAGGGTAACATATACACTAACTCAGTCGCCCCCTGTTGAGGCTCCGACTGACTGCAATCCTGAGGAATTGCAGGCTTACAAGGAATGGTGTGACCATGACTTGATAGCCAGGTGTTATATGCTGACTTCTATGAACGATGAGCTTCAGAGGCGTTTTGAGGGTGCAAAGAGTGCTGCTGACATTCATTTGCATCTCAAAGAGCTCTTTGGTGAGCAAACACGACCTCTAAGGCATGCTACCGTCAAGGAGCTGATCACTTTGCGCATGCGAGATGGGGCCTCGGTCCATGAGCATGGCTTAAAGGTGATCGGGCTCGTGGACAAGCTCGTTGGCATGGATTTGATCTTGCCTTCGGAGTTGACCACGGACGTGTTGCTGTTATCGCTGCCTAGCTCATTTGATCCTTTTGTGGTGAACTTCAACATGAACAAGATGGAACCGACCCTTGAGGAGTTGGTAAACATGCTTGTTACCTTTGAGTCCACTATCAAGAAAGAGAAGTCGGTTCTTTATGTGGGTTCTTCATCTGGTACGAAGATTGATCCACATGGGAATGGAAAGAAGCGTTCTTTCCAACGTCCCGAGAAGAACGAGCCCTTGTTGAGGCAATCTCCGAATCCCGTTGTGGCAGCCAGACCAGTTAAGGCTGACAAGACTGGTGATGTTTGTCATCACTGCAAGAAGCCTGGACATTGGAGGCGAAATTGCAAAGAATATCTTGCCCAGAAGTGTTCTGGAAACGGTATGTTCTAAATTTAAGTAAACATTTTAATTAACTCTACTTCTTGGGTATTAGATACCGGTTGTGACTCACATCTCTGTAATGGGTTACAGGTGATGGGAAGAAGTAGGAAGCTTAAGGAAGGTGTGACCTTCTTGAGGATGGGCAATGGAGCAAGAGTTGCTGCCAAGACCTTAAGAGATGTTTACTTATTGTTGAACAATAGTTTTAAGTTAATTAAGAGATGTTTGTTTGTACCTTTTTGATGAAAAAACATTATTTCCATTTCTATTGTGATAAAGATGGATATTCTTGTTTATTTAGCAAAGGTGTTTGCAACATTTACAAGAATGAATGTTTAATTGGTACTTGAGAACTTGAAAACGATCTCTATAACTTAAAATTAAAAGATATTCCATTAAATGTCTATTCAAAGGCAGACACCATATGAGATATGGATGGGTAAGCCTCCCAAATATTCTTATCTTAGAATATGGGGAGCCCTGCTTATGTGAAGCAGGTAAGTGGGAGATAAATTGGATTGTTGATCCATTTTATGTTACTTTGTGGGATATTCAAGGAATTAAGTTGGATATCATTTCTATCATCCCCAAGAAACAAAAGTGTTTGTTTCTAGGAATGCAACCTTTTTGGAAAGGGATTTTCTATTGGATAGAAAAAGGCAGATGATAGAACTCGAAGGAGTTCGAGAGAAACCCACAATTATAGAACCCACACCCGATGAGCCAAGAGAGGAGATACAAGCTCCTAGCAGATAAGAGAAAGTATCGAGACCACCTATGAGGTATGGTCAGCTTCTTGAAGAAGGCCATGATGAGCCTAACCATGGATGTGATCCATGGACCTTCAAGGAAGCGTTATCTGATGCCAATTCATCCAAGTGACTTGAAGAAATGGAATCTGAGTTGAATTCCATACATTCGAACCAAGTGTAGGATCTTGTTGATCCACCTGTGGGAACTGTTCCCACAGGGACTTGGGGAGGATGGGAAGGTGTTGACCTTCAAGGCGCGATTGGTGGCAAAAGGATGTACTCAAAGACAAGGAGTTGACTTTGAGGAAACCTTTTCCCAATCGCAATGTTCAAGTCCATAAGGATTTTATTAGCCATAGCTGCATAGTATGACTATGAGATATGGCAGATGGATGTCAAGACAAACTTTCTTAAATGGGGATTTTAAGAAAGTTATTTACATGTCTTAACCTGAAGGGTTTACATCTATTGGAAGTGAGCATATGGTATGCAAACTTCAGAGATCTATTTATGATCTAAAGCAGGCATCTAGGAGTTGGAACCTCAGATTCGACAGTACAATCAAATAGTTTGATTTACTAAGAATCATGAGGGACCCTATGTGTATAAGAAGGTCAGTGGGAGTGTTGTGACATTCCTGGTGTTATATGTTGATAACATTCTACTCATTGGGAATGATGTAGGAATGTTGCAATCAACAAAGATATGGTTAGCGAGTAAGTTCTCGATGAAGGACTTGGGTGAAGCATCTTTTGTATTGGGATACAGATCTATTGAGATAGATCGAAAAGATGGCTTGGTCTCACCCAGTCCACATACATGATACCATCGTGAAGCGGTTCTCGATGGATGCGTCCTTGAGAGGACATCTACCAATGTGTCATGGCGTGTCCCTATCCAAGTTTGTCTCCTGAGACTGATGCAGAGATAGTGACGATGACACGCATTCCGTATGCTTCGGCAATTGGTAACATCATGTATGGGATGATATCTACACGTCCTGACGTGGCGTTTTCACTATGTGTAGTGAAAAGATATCAATCGAACCCCGATCTTCCACAACTAGAAAGCTGTGAAAGACATCGTCAAGTTGTTGAGAAGGACCAATAAGTTGTTCTTGGTCTATGGGGGTAAAGAACTGAAATTGGAAGGCTATACCGACTCTAGCTTCCAAAGCGATATCGATAACTCGAAGTCAACCTCTAGTTTCGTATTCATGCTCAACGGTGCTGCTGTCTCTTGGAAGAGTTCCAAGCAAGACAATATTACGGATTCCAGCACAGAGGCCGAATACATTGCTGCATCAGATGCAGCAAGAGAGGCTGTTTGGATAAGGAATTTCGTCCAAGAGTTGGACGTCATTCCTAATGGAATTGCTCCTATCCCGGTGTTGTGTGACAACACGGGAGCTATAGCTCAAGAAAAGGAGCCTAGGTCTCATCAGAAATCCAAACAAGTATTGAAAAGGTACCACATCCTCGGAGAGATTGTGGAAAGAAGAGTAGTGTCTATTGACAAAGTCGGCTCCGCAGATTATGTTGTTGATTCACTAGCTAAGCCTTTACCTGGACCATTATTCGACAAGCATCGCGAATCAATGGGTTTTAAGCATATGGGTAGTTGGCTCTAGTGCAAGTGGGAGATTGTTAGAGTAGGTGCCCGTCGAGCCAAGTGTTGGCCGAGTGTTCACAATGAAACTCTATGTATAAGCAGTCTTTATTTTAATAATATTTGAAGTTATTATTTTGGCAAATCTTTATCTGTATACCCATGCTAGCTGCATAGATAAAGCCCTTGAATATACAAATAGTAGAAAGAATATGAGATGCTCATATGATGAGTATCATGAAACTCATATTTGTAATACTGTATATTCTAAACGGTTCCTAGTCGATTCAGCCGCCACTAAGAAGGATATAGGCCGCTCGAGTTAGAGACTAGTATCTGCGATGTGAGTACCATGTTTCATTGGTAGGGGACATTGTGATGTCCGAACATGCAGATAGGTGCTCCTTGTAGAGTGCACTGAACAACCCTCCATAAAAGGACTTTCCAAGTGGTTCTCACTTATCGAGTGGAAAAGTCCTGGTTTATGGTTGTACAGAATTAGTCCTTATGACCCGGGACAACATTGAGACTCTATGTGCTAGAATTACACTTTGACTTGTTTACCGACTCTCATGGGGTCATCAGGTGGCAAGGTTGGGTGTTCTGTCGAAACACATAGGAATCGATGCATTGTAGTCGGGGATTCACCGCTTACCTTCGGGTATGGATATCCTATGTGTTATCATGTGTATGTAGATCGAAATCTCTGGCCAGAGTATGGTTGTAATTATGAAAGGTGTTTCATAGATTACACCATCGATGCAACTACGACATGACACATAGTATCGATTCATTGACAACTCTCGATAAACCAATGGTTGTCGAATCGATCGGGATATATGAGTTGAAGGGACCGTACTGTACGCTAACCATAATTGAATGGTTCTTGCAGGCACTATCATGTGATACCTATGGAATCACGTAAGCGATGCTGCTAGGCGTTTAACGTGATTGGTTGGGTACTATCAGACTTGAGTTCTGACGTTCTTACTATCAAGGAGTTGATAAGTAAGAATGGAGCAATTGGGGTATGCTCGAATAAGGACATGTTTAGTCCGAATCACATGGAGATGTGAACCCACGGCTAGTTGTATCAATGAACCATTGAGGGCCACACAAGTACTAGCTTTGTAAATCCCGATGAGAAGTGAAAATAGTTCAATGTGTTGAACGGCTTATAAAGGAGTTTATAAGCGTAAGTAAAATTAGAAGTTTGACTTCTATAAAGGAGAAAATGGTTCAATGTGTTGAACGGCTTATAAATGTGTTTATAAGCGTAAAGAAAAATAGAAGTATGACTTCTATGAGAGAAATATAAATTTTAATTTATGAAAGTGTTCCTAGATTAAAATTTGGCCAAGTAAATAATGTAGTTGAAAATTGTGATTTTCATAAACATTATTGGGGACTAAATTAAATTAATTCAAGTGTTGAATTAATTAAACACTAGTAGACCTAGTAGAGTCTAAATAATTAAAATTAATTCAAGTGTTGAATTAATTAAATAATATTGAGTCTTGTAGAGCTCAATTAAAATAATTATTTAACTAGTGGGACTTGAATAAATTCAAGTAGTATTTAATTAATCTCAAATATGTTTGAGATAATTAAAATTTAGTCCATGGTTTTTAATGTGTTAAAAACCATATAATATATGTGAGACATGCTAGGGTTTGCATGCTTGGGAGGTGAAGAGTCTTGAATACTTTTGATTAAAAAATTGCAAAGGCATACAACTTTTGTATCTAACTTTTTGCAACCCCAAGACTCAACTCTCCTCCTCATTCCACACACCTTGGCCGAAATTGTGTGTCTCTTTTTCTCTCAATTTTCTTCTCTCTTTTGTTCTTCAAGTGTTGGAGAATAAAAGTCTTCTCTTTGAAAAATCTTCTTAATTTTCTAGTGCAAATTAAGAGGGGATTTACCTAGTTGGTGGTGGGCCTTATTTTGAAGGAAAGATTCAAGGATTTGGAGGAGGAGCTTGTAGATTGTCTACCTTCAAGAGCTAAGGTGTTTACACCTTAGTTGGAGCCATAAAATCAATCCTTGTGATTGATAGGTAATTTTCTCAACACCCTATGCTTGAAAGTTGAGATTTTTGTATATGTTTGCACAACTAGTACATGGTGTTCAATTTTGAAAAATTTTTATACCAAAATTTCGGTTTTCATGTTTTGAAAACATTTTTGTGCTTCCGTTGCGATTTTGAACACCGTATATCGATCCCTTTCAGGGAACGGGCCATAAACCAAGCCCACTTTATAAATTGATAATTATTACAATCATTCAACACAAAATATCCTAGCATACACCTAGCAAATTGGGCTTGGGCTTTTGATCATCCTTTATGCATAATATCACATATCATACACCATCAATTAATTATCACAATAATTAATTGATCCAATATTATATATCTTGATCCAATCACTAACCGCCACGATTATAAACTAAATTAACAAAATTTACAAACAACTTTGTCTACTTTCCAATTAATTTATTTATAACCTAATTTCTTATAAATCACAATTTATTATAAATAATTAAAGTCCAACTTCAATTATTTATTTTATGAGAAAAATTTGCAACTTTTGTAATTTAAACTTAAGGGCCCAAAAACTCATTTTTCACCAAAAATATTTTGGCCCATTTAAAATTTCACAAATTATGTTAGCCATCCAATGGCCCAACAACTCAAGGCCCATGACACTTTGATGATCCAAAACATTTTTGGAAACCCTAGCTGTCATCGCCGTCGCCGGAGCTCCGTCGCCGGATTCAGGCAACAAAAATTTTTTTTTTTTTATTAAATTGATGGGGCTGTTCGGGCAGCCCCTCGGGCAGCCCGAGCTGCCTGACACGGGCAGCAACATGCTGCCCGAAATTTCCCCAAAGATGGCCTCGATTTTTATGCAAAAAAATTATCTCAAGAGGTTAGAAATCGATCTCAACATAATATTATGTAAATGCTACACAAAAACGTAACCATAGCTCTGATACCACTTGAAAGGGGATCGGTTACGGTGACCGGAAGCGCAACGAAAGTTTAAAAATCGAATTTTTTTATCAAAAATTTCGGCCACCCCTAGAATGTGTAGCAAATACAATAACAAACATATGTCATACATAGGATGTTTAGAAATGTACCTATCAATCACAAGGATTGATGTATGGTCCAACTTTGTTGTTAAACAACAAAGCTCTTGAATGGATGACAAGTCTACAAGCTTCCTCCTCCAACTTCTTGAATCTTTCCTTCAAATTAGGCCCACCACCAACTAGGTAGATCCCTTCATATATTTTGCACTAGAAAAATATGAAGATTTTTCAAAGAGAAGTGTGTGTATTCTTCAACAATTGAAGAAAAAAATATGGAGAGGAAAAAGGAGAGAATTTCGGCCATCTTCATCTAGGAGGGAAGGAGAATGAGTTCTCTTGGTTTTGTGAAAAGTAGAGACCAACTTTTGCATGCCAAGCCTTGGTAACCCAAAAAGTTGTCTCCAACTCTTCACCTCCCATGCATGATATATTATATGGTTTTTATCAAAATAAAAACCATGGACTAGATTTAATTATCTCAAACATATTTGAGACTAATTAAACATTACTTGAATTTACCCAAGTCCCACTAGTTAAATAATTAATTTAAATTGAGCTCTACAAGACTCAATATAATTTAATTAATTCAATACTTGAATTAATTTAATTATTTGGACTCTACTAGGTCCACTAGTGTTTAATTAATTCAACACTTGAATTAATTTAATTTAGTCCATAATAATGTTTATGAAAATCACAATTTTCAAATACATTATTCACTTGGCCAACTTTTAATTTAGGAACACTTCCATAAATTAAAATTTACATTTCTCTCATAGAAGTCATACTTCTATTTTTCTTTGCACTTATAAACTCATTTATAAGTCGTTCAACACATTGAACTATTTTCTCCTTTATAGAAGTCATACTTCTAATTTTCCTTACGCTTATAAACTCCTTTATAAGCCGTTCAACACATTGAACTATTTTCACTTCTCAACGGGATCTAGAAAGCTAGTACTTGTGTGGCCCTCAATGGTTCATTGATACAACTAGCCGTGGGTTCACATCTCCATGTGATTCGGACTAAACATGTCCTTATATTAGCATACCCCAATAGCTCCATTCTTATTTATCAACACCTTGATAATAAGAACGTCAGAACTCAAGTCTGATAGTACCCAACCAATCATGTTAAACGCCTAGCAGCATCGCTTACATGATTCCCTAGGTATCAAATGATAGTGCCTGCAAGAACCATTCTATTATGGTTAGTGTACAGTACGGTCCCTTCAACTCATATATCCCGACCGATTCGACAACCATTGGATTATCGAGAGTTGTCAATGAATCGATACTATGTGTCATGTCGTAGTTGCATCAATGGTGTAATCTATGAAACCCCTTTCATAATTACCACCATACTCTGGCCAGAGATTTCAACCTACTAACACATGATAACACATAGGATATCCATACCCGAAGGTAAGCGGTGAATCCCCGACTACAATGCATCGACTCCTATGTGTTTCGATAGAACACCCAACCTTGCCACCTGATGACCCCATGAGAGTCGGTAAACAAGTCAAAGTGTAATTCTAGCACATAGAGTCTCAATGTTGTCCCGGGTCATAAGGACTAATGGTGTACAACCATAAACCAGGACTTTTCCACTCGATAAGTGAGAACCACTTGGAAAGTCCTTTAAAGGAGGGTTGTTCAGTGCACTCTACCAGGAGCACCTATCTGCATGCTCGGACATCACAATGTCCCCTACCAATGAAACATGGTACTCACATCGCAGATACTAGTCTCTAACTCGAGCGGCCTATATCCTTCTTAGTGGCGGCTGAATCGACTAGGAACCGTTTAGAATATACAGTATTACAAATATGAGTTTCATGATACTCATCATATGAGCATCTCATATTCTTTCTACTATTGTATATTCAAGGGCTTTATCTATGCAACTAGCATGGGTATACAGATAAAGATGTGCCAAAATAATAATATCAAATATTACTAAAATAAAGATTGCTTATACATAGAGTTTCATTGTGAACACTCGGCCAACACTTGGCTCGACGGGCACCTACTCTAACAATCTCCCACTTGCACTAGAGCCAACTACCCATATGCTTTAAACCCATTGATTCGCGATGCTTGTCGAATAATGGTCCAGGTAAAGGCTTAGCAAGTGGATCAACAACATTGTCTGCGGAGCCGACTATTTCAAAAGACTCTTCTCTACTTTCCACAATCTCTCCGAGGACGTGGTACTTTCTCAATACATGTTTGGACTTCTGATGAGACATTGGCTCCTTTTCTTGAGCTAAAGCTCCCGTGTTGTCACACAACACTGGGATAGGAGCAACTCAATTAGGAATTACGTCCAACTTTTGGACAAAATTCCTTATCCAAACAGCCTCCCTTGCTGCATCCGATGCAGCAATGTATTCGGCCTCTGTGCTGGAATCCGCAGTATTGTCTTGCTTGGAACTCTTCCAAGAGACAGCAGCACCATTGAGCACGAATACAAACCCAGAGGTTGACTTCGTGTCATTGATATCGCTTTGGAAGCTAGAGTCGGTATAGCCTTCTAATTTCAGTTCTCCACCCCATATACCAATAACAATTTATTGGTCCTTCTCAACTACTTGAGGATGTCTTTCACAGCTTTCCAATGTGGAAGACTGGGATTCGATTGATATCTACTCACTACACTTAGTGCGAAAGCCACGTCAGGACGTGTAGATATCATCTCATACATGATGCTACCAATCGCAGATGCATAAGGAATGCTTCGTCATCGCCGCTATCTCTGCATCAGTCTTGAAAGACAGACTTGGATAGGGACACGCCATGACACATTGGTAGATGTCCTCTCTTGGACTTATCCATCGAGAACCTCTTCACGATGGTATCAATGTATGTGGACTGGGTGAGACCAAGCAATCTTTTCGATCTATCTCTATAGATCTGTATCCCAATACAAAAGATGCTTCACCCAAGTCCTGCATCGAGAACTTACTCGCTAACCATATCTTAGTTGATTGCAACATTCCTACATCATTCCCAATGAGTAGAATGTCATCAACATACAACACCAGGAATGTCACAACACTCCCACTGACCTTCTTATATACATAGGGTTCCTCGGGATTCTTAGTAAAACCAAACTCTTTGATTGTTCTGTTGAATATGAGGTTCCAACTCCTAGATGCTTGCTTTAGACCATAAATAGATCTTTGAAGTTTGCATACCATATGCTCACTTCCGATAGATGTAAACCCTCCAGGTTTGAGACATGTAAATCACTTTCTTAATATCCCCATTAAGAAAGGCTGTCTTGACATCCATCTGCCATATCTCATAGTCATACCATGCGGCTATGGCTAGCAATATCCTTATAGACTTGAGCATCGCAACTGGTGAAAAGGTTTCCTCAAAGTCAACTCCTTGTCTTTGAGTATATCCTTTTGCCACCAATCGTGCCTTTAAGGTCAATACCTTCCCATCCGTCCCAAGTCCCTATGGGAACCTTTCCCTTAGGTGGATCTATAAGATCCCACACTTGGTTCGAATGCATGGAATTCATCTCAGATTCCATAGCTTCAAGCCATTTGGATGAATCGGCATCAGATAACGCTTTCTTGAAGGTCCTTGGATCACATCCATGGTTAGGCTCATCATGGCCCTCTTCAAGAAGCTGACCATACCTTATAGGTGGTCTCGAGACTCTCTCGGATCTTCTAGGAGCTTGTATCTTCTAACTTGGCTCTTCGGGTGTGGGTTCTATAATTGTGGGTGTCTCTCGAACCTCTTCGAGTTCTATCATCTCCCATTTTCTATCCAATAGAAATTCCTTTTCCAAAAATGTTGCATTCCTAGAAACAAACACCTTTGTTTCTTGGGGATGATAGAAATAATATCCAACAAAATTCCTTGGATATTCCACAAAGTAACATAAAATTGATCGACTATCCAATTTATCTCCCACTACCTGCTTCACATAAGCAGGGCTCCCATATTCTAAGATATGAATATTTTGGAGGCTTACCCATCCATATCTCATATGGTGTCTGCCTTCGAATGGACATTTAATGGAATATCTTTCAATTTTAAGTTATAGAGATCGTTTTCAAGTTCTCAAGTACCAATTAAACATTCATTCTTGTAAATGTTGCAAACACCTTTGCAAAATAAACAAGAATATCCATTTTTATCACCATAGAAATGGAAACAATGTTTTTAACAAAATTAGGTACAAACAAAACATCTCTTAAAAATTAACTTAAAATCATTGTTCAACAATAAGTAAACATCTTCAATAGCCTTGGCAGCAACTCTTGCTCCATTGCCCATCCTCAAGAAGGTCACACCTTCCTTAAGTTTCCTACTTCTTCCCATCACCTGTAACCCATTACAGAGATGTGAGTCACAACCGGTATCTAATACCCAAGAAGTAGAGTTAATTGAAATGTTTACTTCAATTTAGAACATACCGTTTCCAGAACTCTTCTGGGCCAGATATTCCTTGCAATTTCGCCTCCAATGTCCAGGCTTCTTGCAGTGATGACAAACATCACTAGTCTTGTCAGCCTTAACTGGTGTGGCTGCCACAACGAGATTCGGAGATTGCCTAAACAAGGCCACGTTCTTCTTGGGACGTTGGAAAGAACTCTTCTTTCCCTTCCCATGTGGATCAATCTTCGTACCAGATGAAGAACCCACATAAAGAACCAACTTCTTTTCTTGATGGTGGATTCAAACGTAACAAGCATATTCACCAACTCCTCAAGGGTCGGCTCCATCTTGTTCATGTTGAAGTTCACCACAAAAGGATCAAATGAGCTAGGCAATGATAATAGCAACACGTCGGTGGTCAACTCCGAAGGCAAGATCAGATCCATGCCAACGAGCTTGTCCACGAGCCCGATCACCTTTAGGCCATGCTCATGGACCGAGGCCCCATCTTGCATGCGCAAAGTGATCAGCTCCTTGACGGTAGCATGCCTAAGAGGCCGAGTCTGCTCACCAAAGAGCTCCTTGAGGTGCAAATGAATGTCAGCAGCATTCTTTGCACCCTCAAAACGCCTCTGCAGCTCATCATTCATAGAAGTCAGCATATAACACCTGGCTATCAAGTCATGGTCACACCATTCCTTGTAAGCCTGCAATTCCTCAGGATTGCAGTCAGTCGGAGCCTCAACAGGGGGCGACTCAGTCAGTGTATATGCTACCCTTTCCGAATTCAAGACGATTTTTAGGTTTCTTAGCCAAGTGAGGTAATTAGGTCCAATTAATATGTGTTTGTCGAGTATTATGGATATCGGATTGCGAATCGATGACATTGTCAATTTGTACTGAAAAGTAAAAACAGATAAATGTTGATGACTATTTTAAAATATTTAGTAAGATATGAAGTTTGGACTTTTACTTCATAAATATTTGCTCCCACTGTTTTGACATCTTTCATTACCCTCTAGTGAAAACGGGAAACTCCTTTCCTCAGTAGGTACGTAAGGTCCAATTAGCGAATTACGATCCCGAATAATATCAGCCAATCACAATTCCTAAAAGGTAGTTTCCAATTGCATCACAATGCAACCCTCTACGTAAACTTTTGTCTCACGTTTGATTAGGACCCAATAATATGACGTCGTTCATCTTCACGTGTCAAGCCTTACCCATCGATGTTGAACCTTAATGGACGGTCGCCATGAGTTCCCTCAATAATATGAGTCGAAATCATGGGAGTTCCACGTAGTTCACATCACAATGTCAATGGATGTCACAGCTTTCCGACACCCAAAGCTCCCCCAATAATATGAGCCGAGCCCCGAGTACGGGTAGCGTTCATCATGCACCCATTGTCGATGGAAGACAAGGAAATTATAAACAAAAAATATAATTCCCCTTATCGGGCTTGATATTAATTTTGAATCTTATTCAAAATGAGGGTTTTTAATTTTGAAAGGTCTCATCATTAATTTTATTTTAAAAGCTCGCCATGTTTGATCGTATGTTTGCCGGATTCATGCAACTTTGTTATTATCATAATAATAACGCACATACTCATTATTTATAACATATCATGCATATATTATAAATAGTAAACAAACAAGGATGATCAATCGCCCCAATACTAACGGACCGTGTGAGCTAAACACGGGCCTAGGTCCAATCCTAGTGAAATGCACGGGATGCAAATGCAACTATTACATAAGCTTCCAATATTTACAAGTCTTCGATCTTCATAATCATCATGGCCACCATCTTCCAATCTTGATCATCCACTATACTATATTTACAAATAAATATCCATGGCAAATAGGGATACATCTCATGGGGTGGGAACGGGCCATAAACCAAGCCCACTTTATAAATTGATAATTATTACAATCATTCAACACAAAATATCCTAGCATACACCTAGCAAATTGGGCTTGGGCTTTTGATCATCCTTCATGCATAATATCACATATCATACACCATCAATTAATTATCACAATAATTAATTGATCCAATATTATATATCTTGATCCAATCACTAACCGCCACGATTATAAACTAAATTAACAAAGTTTACAAACACCTTTGTCTACTTTCCAATTAATTTATTTATAACCTAATTTCTTATAAATCACAATTTACTATAAATAATTAAAGTCCAACTTCAATTATTTATTTTATGAGAAAAATTTGCAACTTTTGTAATTTTAAACTTAAGGGCCCAAAAACTCATTTTTCACCAAAAATATTTTGGCCCATTTAAAATTTCACAAATTATGTTAGCCATCCAATGGCCCAACAACTCAAGGCCCATGAATCTTTGATAATCCAAAACACTTTTGGAAAGCCTAGCCGTCATCGCCGTCGCCGGAGCTCCGTCGCCGGATTCCGGCAACAAAAAAATTTTTTTTTTTATTAAATTGATGGGGCTGTTCGGGCAGCCCCTCGGGCTGCCCTTGCTACCCGAAACGGGCAGCCCCTCGGGCAGCCCGAGCTGCCCGACACGGGCAGCAACATGCTGCCCGAAATTTCCCCAAAGATGGCCTCGATTTTTATGCAAAAAATTATCTCAAGCGGTTAGAAATCGATCTCAACATAATATTATGTAAATGCTACAGAAAAACGTAACCATAGCTCTGATACCACTTGAAAGGGGATCGGTTACGGTGACCGGAAGCGCAACGGAAGTTTAAAAATCGAATATTTTTATCAAAAATTTCGGCCACCCCTAGAATGTGTAGCAAATACAATAACAAACATATGTCATACATAGGATGTTTAGAAATGTACCTATCAATCACAAGGATTGATGTATGGTCCAACTTTGTTGTTAAACAACAAAGCTCTTGAATGGATGACAAGTCTACAAGCTTCCTCCTCCAACTTCTTGAATCTTTCCTTCAAATTAGGCCCACCACCAACTAGGTAGATCCCTTCATATATTTTGCACTAGAAAAATATGAAGATTTTTCAAAGAGAAGTGTGTGTATTCTTCAACAATTGAAGAAAAAAATATGGAGAGGAAAAAGGAGAGAATTTCGGCCATCTTCATCTAGGAGGGAAGGAGAATGAGTTCTCTTGGTTTTGTGAAAAGTAGAGACCAACTTTTGCATGCCAAGCCTTGGTAACCCAAAAAGTTGTCTCCAACTCTTCACCTCCCATGCATGTTATATTATATGGTTTTTATCAAAATAAAAACCATGGACTAGATTTAATTATCTCAAACATATTTGAGACTAATTAAACATTACTTGAATTTACCCAAGTCCCACTAGTTAAATAATTAATTTAAATTGAGCTCTACAAGACTCAATATAATTTAATTAATTCAACACTTGAATTAATTTAATTATTTGGACTCTACTAGGTCCACTAGTGTTTAATTAATTCAACACTTGAATTAATTTAATTTAGTCCATAATAATGTTTATGAAAATCACAATTTTCAAATACATTATTCACTTGGCCAACTTTTAATTTAGGAACACTTCCATAAATTAAAATTTACATTTCTCTCATAGAAGTCATACTTCTATTTTTCTTTGCACTTATAAACTCATTTATAAGTCGTTCAACACATTGAACTATTTTCTCCTTTATAGAAGTCATACTTCTAATTTTCCTTACGCTTATAAACTCCTTTATAAGCCGTTCAACACATTGAAATATTTTCACTTCTCAACGTGATCTAGAAAGCTAGTACTTGTGTGGCCCTCAATGGTTCATTGATACAACTAGCCGTGGGTTCACATCTCCATGTGATTCGGACTAAACATGTCCTTATATTAGCATACCCCAATAGCTCCATTCTTATTTATCAATACCTTGATAATAAGAACGTCAGAACTCAAGTCTGATAGTACCCAACCAATCATGTTAAACGCCTAGCAGCATCGCTTACATGATTCCCTAGGTATCAAATGATAGTGCATGCAAGAACCATTCTATTATGGTTAGCGTACAGTACGGTCCCTTCAACTCATATATCCCGACCGATTCGACAACCATTGGTTTATCGAGAGTTGTCAATGAATCGATACTATGTGTCATGTCGTAGTTGCATCAATGGTGTAATCTATGAAACCCCTTTCATAATTACCACCATACTCTGGCCAGAGATTTCAACCTACTAACACATGATAACACGTAGGATATCCATACCCGAAGGTAAGCGGTGAATCCCCGACTACAATGCATCGACTCCTATGTGTTTCGATAGAACACCCAACCTTGCCACCTGATGACCCCATGAGAGTCGGTAAACAAGTCAAAGTGTAATTCTAGCACATAGAGTCTCAATGTTGTCCCGGGTCATAAGGATTAATGGTGTACAACCATAAACCAGGACTTTTCCACTCGATAAGTGAGAACCACTTGGAAAGTCCTTTAATGGAGGGTTGTTCAGTGCACTCTACCAGGAGCATCTATCTGCATGCTCGGACATCACAATGTCCCCTACCAATGAAACATGGTACTCACATCGCAGATACTAGTCTCTAACTCGAGCGGCCTATATCCTTTTTAGTGGCGGCTGAATCGACTAGAAACCGTTTAGAATATACAGTATTACAAATATGAGTTTCATGATACTCATCATATGAGCATCTCATATTCTTTCTACTATTTGTATATTCAAGGGCTTTATCTCTGCAACTAGCATGGGTATACAGATAAAGATGTGCCAAAATAATAATATCAAATATTACTAAAATAAAGATTGCTTATACATAGAGTTTCATTGTGAACACTCGGCCAACACTTGGCTCGACGGGCACCTTCTCTAACAGAGTGTTCATAGGAAGCTTGTAGATTGTCTATCCATTGAAAAACTAAGTTTTTTAACAACTTAGTTGGAGCCATGAATCATTTGTGATTGATAGGTAAAATTTCTAAAACACTCTATTTAGGATTTTTGTGTTTTTGGTATTTGTTACACACACTAGTGGGTGCTCGGTTTTCTTGTATAAAAACATGATCTTCGAAAATTCCGTTTAGCTTTCGGGCACCATAACCGATCCCATTTCAACGATAAGAAATTTATTCATAGGTTTTCCTCGATTGCAGTGCCACTCACTTCATTGAATAACAATAATGATAAACTCGTTTGGATTTATGAGTATCAGAAGAGTTTTTATACTTCGAAGCAATCTCTTATCACAGCACCAATTTTAGCCAGGCCATCAGGGAAAGGAAATTTGGTGTTGTACACCGATGCTCTAAGCTAGGTTAAGGCACAATATTGATGCAGCGTGGTCGGGTTATAGCTTAGGCCTCCAGACAGTTGAAAGTACATGAAAATAATTATCCGACTCATGAATCGATTTAGCTATCGTTGCCTTTGCGTTGAAGATTTGGAGGCAATACTTATACGGCGAGAAATGCCAAATATTCACTGATCACAAGAGTCTCAATTATTTCTTCATGCAGAAAGAACTTAACATGAGACAAAGAAGTGGTTGGAGTTAGTAAAAGACTACGATTGTGAAATTACATACCATCCTGGGAAAGCTAATGTTGTGGCAGATGCTTTAAGCAGAAAAGTTGCAGTCGTTGCACAGCTGTCAGCGCAGATATCTCTTCAGTCAGATATTCAGAGGTTTGGCTTGAAAGTTTATCCTAATGACAGAGCTCCGAAGCTGTCTAATCTAACAGTTTAGTCTTCTTTGTTAGACCGAATCTATATAGGTCAGCCCTCGGATGAGCAGTTACAGAAATGGAGGCTGAAGGATGAAACCAAGGGCAGTGTACTCTACATAGTATCTGATGGTATTGTGAGATACATAGAAATGATGTGGGTGCCTAGTGTTGATTAGATCAGAGGTGATATCTTGTCAGAGGCACTACATCTATGTATTCCATTCATACAAGAGGTACCAAGATGTACAAGAATTTGCAAATGTTGTATTGGTGGCCAGGTATGAAGCGGGACATTGGGCCATTTGTATTTGAATGTCTCACTTGTAAGCAAGTGAAAGAAGAGTATCAGAGGCCAGTAGGAATGCTTAAGCCGCTCCCTATCCCTGACTGGAAATGGTAGAATATCACCATGGATTTCGTTATTGGTTTTCCGATGTCAGTAAGAGGATCCAATACCATTTTTGTTATAGTGGATCGACTTACTAAGTCAGCACACTTCTTACCGGTGAAGACTACTTTCTCCATGACTCGGTATGCAGAGCTCTATATCAGGGAGATAGTCCGATTGCAAGGGATCCCAGTTTCTATTGTGCAAGACAGGGACCCGAGGTTCACATCGTCCTTTTGGAAGAGTTTACATGCAAGCCATTGGGACGAAGTTGCAATTTAGTACGACATTCCACCCTCAGACAGATGGTCAGTCCGAGAGAGTGATTCAGATTTTGGAAGATTTACTGCCAGTTTGTGTGATCGATTTCCATGAGAATTGGGAATCAAAACTACCTCTAGTGGAGTTTACCTACAACAACAACTTTCAATCATCTATAGGTATGGCCCCCTACAAAGAACTGTATGGAAGGAAGTGCAGATGGCTGATTCATTGGGATGAAGTAGGTGAGTGATCATAACTAGGCCCAGAGATTTTTCAGCAGACTGTATATGTTGTGGTCAAGATCCGAGAGAGGATGAAGACCGCCCAGAGTCGTCAAAAGAGTTATGCTTACAAGAGGAGGAGAGATCTCCAATTTGCCGTAGGAGGTCACAAATTAATAAAGATAGCACCTATGAAGGTGTCATGAGGTTTGTGAAGAGAGGCAAGCTAAGTCCAAGATTTATTGTAACCCTACCGTCGAATCTGGCCGGAGTACACAGTGTATTCTACGTCTCGATGCTGAGGAAGTATATAGCAAATCCTTCTCATGTCTTGAGTTTTGAGCCGTTGTAGTTGGCTCCAGATCTGTCGTATGAGGAAAGACCTATCCAAATCCTAGATAGAAAGGAGTGGAGACTTCGAAACATAGTAACCAAGTTGGTCAAAGTCCATCGGCTGAATCAATTATGGAGGAGACCACTTGAGAAGCCGAGGCAGATATGAGGAATCGCTACCCAGTACTTTTTAATAAGATTTAATTTCGAGGACGAAATTTAAATAAGTGAGAGAGGAATTGTAAAGCCCAAAATCACTACACATAAAATCCATGTATTTATTTAAATTTCTAAATTATTTATCTAATTTTAAAATTATTTTAGCGATGCACGATAAATGATTTGCATTATTTAAAATTATTATATGTTTATTTGATTCATGTTAAAATCTTTTCTTGAACATTATGTTTCAGGCGAATATTCGATGGGCGATCGAGGAAAACAGATCGACGACGATTTGGGCGATTTATAAAATGTGGTATTTTATTCCAAGTCAATAATTTGATATTTTTAATGATTTATGAAGTTTTCAGCATTTTTAAAGCCTAATTTATTTATTTGGTGACTTTAAGATTTTAAAACTTTTAAAGATTTAACAATTATACATTTTATTTTAAATAAAGAGATTTTAGAATAGTTATTAGGGAGTTAGTATTTTAATTAATTTGCTAATTGTTTAATTAAGAAATTTTCCCCTAATAAAAAATAAAACTCACGCATACACACACTTAAACTCACGCACACACACATTTCCACACACATTCATCGGTGGTTGTGCGCACACATACATTCTTCCCATACCATTCATTTCTTTTGAAAAAAAGCTAGGGTTCCTGTTACCCTCTCCATCAGTCATCTTCCTCTTCAAAAAAAATTCAGCAATTCACGTCCTTTTTCATTCAAAAAATCGTGCCGCAATTCGTCCCAGATGGCCTCGCATTCTCCTTGCTTCGGTATCGTCGTGTTGTGAGTTTTAATCATCAAAGGCATGTATATTCTTTTATTTTTGCATCAATCATGTCGTAGTAAGTATTTTGATGTATATTATATGAAAAATATGTGTATGTTATGCAAAAGTTTGAGCAAAAATGTTTAAAACGATTTTGGATCAAAATTTTAGATCTCAAAACCGAGTATGCTGTCATTTCGAGTACTGCGAATTTTCAGTCAACTTTCTAGAAAACCTTTCTACATATAAAACGTAGTACTCTTTGATAGCTTTGATTTGATAGTAATTTCGTACTTTTTGGACAAAAAACCAGTGCGTTATGATCATTTTCGTGGGACTGCTCAAGCTATGAATTTTCTGATAAAAAACGAGGGAAATATGATTTTTGTCGTAAAATCGCATAAACTGTGAAATTTTTGTGTCACAAAACCCATCAGCCTCTGTTATTTTGAATTCTACGACTTATAGGTTGGTTTTCTGGAAAATGTTTCAATATATGATTTGTAGTACTATATGTTATCTTCGATTTGATAGCAAACTCGAAACTTTCTGATAAGAAATGAGAGAAATTTGATTTTTTTTGTAAAATCGCTCAAGCTGTGAAAATTTGGGCATGTTCTTCACGTTTTCTCAAGTTTTTGTTGGAGGATTCGTTGGGATCTCCTGAATCTTTGCTGTTGTGGTTATTGGAGAATGTCCAGAGCATTCCAACGAAGCCCTCGATGTTTTTAAGTTTGTTCGACATGCAAAAAGAAAATTATTTATTTTTTAGGTATGCTAAATATCTTGTAACCAACTATGAACGGGTTTGGAGGCCGGAGAACATGTCCGGGGACCTCTCCACCACAGTAAAGTATGACCGGGTTTTGATCAAGATTGGAAAGCGGTAAAGTATGACCGATGACCAATCTACCCGATAAAGTATGATCGGGGATCTGATGTATGTGGTAGTGGACATCCCTGCCAGCCCAGTACTATGGTTTAGTCTGATCAGACGCATTTATGTTACGGGTCACTTTCTTTGAAACATATCTCTACGCAAAATGATGATGTTTATGTATGCTCAAGTATGTATGATGCAAGTATATTTATGAAAAGTTTTATGAAACGATGGCACGTCTATGTTTATGTATGCACGTTCAAGTTTAAGTATGTATGGTCTACTTAAAATGCATGTGGTTTTATTATTATATTAGTTTTTATTCTCAGTTTATATATGTTGAGTCTTTAGACTCACTAGACTTGATCAATGCAGGTAAGAACGATTACGAGGAGAGGACAGGTAAGGATCAGTGAGTTGGCTCAGACTGTGTGGAGGCTAAACCTGAGGACCGCTTACGTTTTAAGAAATTTTTATGCACGTATCAAATACTCTGATTTTCACGGGATTACTTTATGATGTTTAAAAAAGTGCTTTTGCAAACTTTGGCTGTATTTGTTTCATTTCAAATACCTTAGATGACCAGATTATTTTTATCGCAATCTGAAAGTTTATTATTTATTTAAGAAAATTTTTATTTTTCCGTAATTTTCAATTAGTTAAAAAATACGGTATGTTACAATCAATGTATCATCGGCCTTGAGTTGTTGGGCCATTAGATGGTTGACATATTTTGTGAAATTTAAATGGGCTAAATATTTTTTGTGAATAATGTCTTTTCGGGCCCTTAATTTTTAATCTACAAAATTTGTATATATTTTCTCATAAAATAAATAATTGAAGTTGGATTATAATTATTTATAGTAAATTGTGATTTACAAGAAATTCGGTTATAAATAAATTAATTAGAAAGTTAACAAAGGATTTTGTTTATTTTGTTGATTTAATTAATAATCGTGGCGGTTAGTGATTGGATTAAGATATATAATGTTGGATAAATTGATTATTATGATAATGAATTGATAGTATATGATATGTGATATTATGCATGAAGGATGATCAAAGGCCCAAGCCCAATTTGCTAGGTGTATGCTAGGATATTTTGTGTTGGATGATTGTAATAATTATCAATTTATAAGTGGGCTTGGTTTATAGCTTGTTCCACCCCATGAGATATATCCCTTTTTTTCATGGATATTGATTTTTAAATATTAGTATAGTGTAAAATCAAGATTGGAAGATGGTGGTCCTTGATGATTATGATGATCGAAGATATGTGTGGGCACCCGGACGCTAATCATGTTCTTAATCATCATTGGGACAATTTAATAATTTATAATAAACAGGGTCTAATTTTTTTTTTCTAAAATATAATATTAAATACAGAACGTAATGGAATACATTCTAATATACATGTCAGTGTTAAAGTACAAGTCTTGTACTATATACAATCATTCAAACTAAGGTTTAACAACTAAATATCAAGTGTCCAAACCCTATCTCTAATCAAGGTCCGTAGTCTCCACTCTAATCATGATCTCTCTTCATCTCCTCGACCCCGATCCTGTCCCACCTGTTGCCATGCACACATACAAACATGACAACAGCTGGATAACTCCGGTGATAAATACATCCCAGTATAAACCAACGAAACATGCAAACATATAACAATGTAAAATCATGTAAGAAATATAAGTAACATGTATCAAAATCAGAAACATAATCAGTATAAAATCACTAATCAAACTCGTGCCTCCACGTCTCAGACTAGACTCAATCCTAGTCTAAGGATCCCGGCTTCCAGACGTTGGCATTCCTATATGAATTCAGTAATACAAGAAACTCCAATTCTATTCAATCCATATAACCAAACATCCGGTGACTTGACCTATCCGTCACAGACTGTGGCACTATCGCCAATTCACTATCTTGTGACAATGTGCAATGTGCCAGTGACGATTCCATCACTATCGGCACTAATGTCACAAGAACACTCGTCTAATACTCATATAATACATGCTTCCATAAATCAATAGAACAAGCATATCAATTCAAATCAATGTAAATAATAACAATTAGTATGTGATTTAGGGAAACTCAAGTATATCCTACTTGAGTCGTTGTCCCAATACCACATTGACTTATACCTTTCTTTTATTGCAGTTCTGATGTCGTTCCTGTCTAGAATTCAAAGTCTGTCAACCCTCAATCTGGCAATCACAATATCAATAATATCATATCAATATACCGCACAAATCAATACCAATCTGATCAATCTGGATTCAACTCAAAATCAACGGCATAATCGCACAATCCTGATATCCCGGTCAATACAATCTCAACAGATATTAATTATAATCCATAACCGATATCCAATACAATCGGTAATCAATCAACAATCCAAATCAGTCCAATATCAAACAATATAATCTGAAAAATCATAAAATTCCATACTCAATCTGTTTCTCAATCTGACTTCGATTCTAAGATGTCTAACATGTCAAGAACATCATATATGAATCCTATTCATCTCTGACAATAGCATAATTTCAAGACATATCAAAACGTAACAAAACTTATGTCTAGTTGAAGTCTGCATCGATAGGAACACAGTACTGAAGTCGGATTCTAAATCAAATGGACGGATATTTCGTAAATCAAAATTCTCCACGTCGAAGAAAGTTGAAGCCTTTCCTGAGCTTTTCTCTCGTTTCTGAATGTTGAAATGCAAAGGATAAATGATATTTATAAATATATATATATATATATATATATATATATATATATATATATTTATATATATATATATATATATATATATATCCCATGCACGTTCGGGGCAAGTGGCTGATCTCTTATGCAAACATGTCTCGCATATATGCGCGACCTTCCTCGACGCATATGCGCGAGGCAATATGTCTCGGCGCGTTCCTATCACGACAGCTCGCGCATATGCGCGCCCTCATTCGGCGCATATGCGTGAGACCCTTGTTCATTTTTCACAACTCTCGGGTACCCTCGCGCACATGCGTGGGTTCATGTCGCGCATATGCGTGAGGTTCTCTGCCCCCTCCGCGCATATGCACCCGGCATGAACGCGCATATGCGCGAAGCTCAATCCTCACGCATAATTCAAATCTCCTTTCCGCCTATCCCGGTCTAATCCGTTCCATCTATAATCACATCAATTAATCAACAAATTATTTCAGATTAACAACACATCAAATCCCGGGCATTACATTTCTCTCCCCCTAAGATATGATTTCGTTCCTGAAATCACAGGCAATCAATCATATAAACAAAAAGGAATGAATAATAGGAACTGAATGAAATACTTACATCAATGAAATAAATCTGGGAATATCTGTCTCATGTCCGACTCCGTCTCCCAGGTATCTTCTTCGACATTGTGACGACTCTCCTGAACTTTCACAAGCGGAATTGTCTTCGTTCTGAGCTGATTTTCCTTCCGATCAAGGATCTGAATCGGCTTCTCGAAATAGCTCAATGTCTCGTCAAGCTCGGCCTCGTCTGGCTGCATAATATGTGAAGCATCAGGCAGGTATTTCCTCAACAACGATACATGAAAAACATCATGTATTCCAGATAATGAAAGCGGCAATGCAAGTCGATAGGCACGATCTCCTATCTTTTCGAGAATCTCGTACGGGCAAATAAATGATGGAGACAACTTCCCTTTCTTGCCAAATCTGAAAACTCCTCGGAAAGGTGAAATCTTCAAAAATACCCGGTCTCCTGCCTCAAATACCAACGGTCGTCTTCTGATGTTGGCATATATAGCATGTCTATCTTGAGCTGCCTTCATTCTTTTCTGAATTAGCTTCACTTTTTCAGTCATTACTCTGATCATATCAGGTCCAATCTCGGGAACCTCAGAGATATCATCCCAATACAGAAAGGATCGACATTTCTTTCCATACAACGCTTCGAATGGAGCCATCTCAATGCTTGTCTGATAGCGATTGTTGTACGAGAACTCACAAAGCGGCAATGAATCTTGCCAATTACTGCTAAAATCAAGCACTACAGCGCTCATCATATCTTCCAATATGTGAATCTTTCGCTCTGACTGTTCGTCAGTCTGAGAATGATATGCGGTACTCAGATGTAACTTCGTACCGAGAGCCTGTTGTAAACTCTGCCAGAAGTGCGAAGTGAACCGAGGATCACGGTCTGAAACAATTGACTTCGGCACTCCGTGCAATCTAACCACTTCTCTGACATAAATATCGGCCATCTGATCATGTCGATATATCATCTTGTATGGAATAAAGCATGCAGATTTGTAAATCGATCAATCACGACCCAAATCGAATCACAACCTCTAGAGGATCTCGGCAATTGCGTCACAAAATCCATGGAAATGTGATCCCATTTCCATTCAGGAATAGACAAACTCTGTAACAATCCTCCTGGTTTCTTTCTTTCTGCTTTCACCTGTTGGCAATTTAGACACTTGGCTACAAATTAGGTAACATCAGATTTCATCTGCTTCCACCAATACTGTGCCTTCAAATCATTATACATTTTTCTGCCACCAGGATGAATGCTAAAACGACTACTGTTGGCTTCTGCTAGTATCCGCTGTCTCAAATCTGAAACGTTCGGCACAACAATATGGTTATTCACATACAAAACCCCGTTATGAACCTGATATTCCGATTGATGTCCCGCTCTGACCATAGCAATCGAATTCTGTACATTTTGATAAACTTTCTGTGTTTCTTGGATTCGCAATATCAGTTCTGGTTTGGCCCGAATAGCACACAATCTCAGAGGCTGGCAATCTGTTTCAAAGGCTAATCCAGACAAACAGCAATCTTCTATCAAATTTGACACACCAATACTCGATAAAGACAAAGAACATACCTTTCGACTCATTGCATCTGCTGCTGCATTGGATTTCCCCGGATAGGACTTGATCTCACAATCAAAGTGGTTCAACAAATCAAGCCATCTTCGCTGTCTCATATTCAAATCTGACTGTGAAAATAGATACTTCAGACTCTTGTGATAAGAATAGATCTCGAACTTTTCAACGTACAGGTAGTGTCGCCATATCTTCAATGCAAAGACGATGGCAGCCAATTCAAGATCATGAATTGGGTAGCGAGTCTCGTGTGGCTTCAACTGTCGTGAAGCATGAGCGATAACCTGCCCTTGCTGCATCAAAACACAACCCAATCCTCAGTGAGAAGCATCACAATAAACTACAAAATGACCAGTACCTGATGGAATCGTCAAGATCGGTGCACTGGTTAGTCTTTTCTTTAATTCAAGAAAACTGGACTCACATTCTTCTGACCAAATAAACAGAGCATTTTTCTGAGTCAACTGAGTAATCGGTTTGGCAATACTGGAAAAATCTTTAATAAATCGCCGGTAATATCCTGCCAAACCCATAAAACTGTGAATCTCGGGCACTGATGTCGGTCTCGACCAAGAAATCATTGCCTCAACCTTACTGGGATCCACTGATATACCTTCTCCGGATACAATATGCCCAAGAAATACAACCTGTCTCAACCAGAACTCGCATTTCGACAGTTTAGCATACAATTTCTCAGCCCTCAAAATTTTCAACACAATTCTTAAATGCTCAAAATGCTCAATCATATTCTTGGAATAAATCAGAATATCATCAATAAAAATGATCACAAAATCATCCAGTTATCTCTGAAAGATACGGTTCATCAACCCAATAAATACAGCTGGAGCGTTAGTCAAACCGAACGGCATGAAAATAAATTCATAATGTCCATACCTGGTTCTAAACGCTGTCTTCAAGATATCAGAATACCTGACTCTCAGCTGATGGTATCCAGATCTCATATCGATCTTGATATATACCGAAGAACCCTGCAACTGATCAAACAAATCATCAATGCGAGGCAAGGGATATTTATTCTTTACCGTTGCTTTATTCAGTTGCCGGTAGTCGATGCAAAGTCTCATCGAACCGTCATTCTTTCTCACAAACAGTACTGGAGCACCCCAAGGAGACTCACTCGGTCTGATATAGCCCTTGGCCAGTAAATCCTCCAACTGTTCTTTTCACTCATTCAACTCAGTCGGTGCCATTCTGTACGGAGCCCTTGAAATCGGAACTGTACCTGGCATCAACTCAATGCTGAAGTCTATTTCTCGAAAGACATCAGCAAACTAACACACCACTAGAAAGTCCGCCAATGATGGACTCGATTTCAGTAGATCAAATGAATAAACAAGGAATCCATCTGCTCTTTTCTGCAATAATCGAGTCATATTCATAGCAGATATCAAAGAAATTCTGGATCGAGAACCCTTACCATAAAATTTCCACTACTCAGCCATTTCAGGTCTGAATCTCACAATCTTGTGGAAACAATCAACAGTAGCTCTGTACTTGGTTAACATATCGATGCCGATAATACAGTCAAAATCAGACAACCCAAGCACAATACAGTCTAATTCAATTTCATGTAAATCATTCTGCAGTATACAAGATCTAACAGACTTCATTGATATCAAACATGTCCCTAACGGGGAAGAGATAAGACACTATCGCAGACAATGACTCAACAGGCAAAGCATGACTCAATGCAAATCGTTCAAAAATAAAAGTATGTGAAGCACCGGTATCAATTAATACATATGCAGGGTAACCACATAAAGAACAGTTACCTGCAACAACGTCATCTGGTGCTTCCTAAGCCTGCTCCTCAGTCAAAACGAACACTCTGGCCTGCTGTCTCAGAGGCTGGTTGATTGTCTGGCTTCCTCCTGGCCTCTGCTGTGACTGAGATGGTGGTGGCTGAAATGAATGAACTGCAGCTGGTGGTCGTCTACCATTCTGAGCTACTGATCCAGATTATTCGGCACCATGTGATCTCTGAGTATCTCTCTAGGGACAAACTCGAGCAAAATGTCCCTGTTGTATACAAATACGACAACTGCCAAACACTCCTCGGCACTGCTCTATGGAATGCTTCCATCCACAAGTGCTACAGTAAGATCCTGTATAACTCTGGCCCTGACCGCTCTGTCTCAAGCCGCTAGAACTGGATGAACTGCTTCCAGATCTTTTGAACTACTTTCCTCTCGCTTTCAAAAATTCTTTTTTTCCACCACTACTGCTGCCACTCTCAAATCGAGGAGGTGGTTGCTGTGGTCTCGGTGCTGGAAGCACAAACGAAGCTCCTCTCTGTCTCATCAGACCGGCTTCGGCTCCCTTGGCTCTGTTCAGGGCATCCGTAAAGTTGTTCGGTCTCACAGCGTTCACCAAAGTAAAGATTTCAGGGTTCAGGCCATTAATGAACTGATCAGCAACGGCTTCGTCATATTCCTTGATGTTCAGCTGATCAGCAACGGCTTCGTCATATTCCTCGATGTTCAGTGGAGCAAATCGTAGCACTGTAGAGAACTTGGCCACATATTCCTCGATGTTCAGCTGACCCTGTCTCACGTTTGCAAATTCTGCTCTCTTATCCTTCCTGTATGACACTGGAAAGAATCTCTGGTAAAATTCAGTTCTAAACACATTCCAGGTAATAACTGTACCTCGATGCTCCAAGGCCCGCTTTGTTGTAATCCACCAGTTCTTTGCAACATCATGTAACTGGTGCCCAATCAGTTTCACTCTCCGCTCATCAGTATAATCCAAGGATTAAACAACATCTCAATATCGTCTAACCAACTCTCACAATCAACTGAAGTCTCAGTACCCTTCAGACTCGGTGGATGGAATGACTAAAATCTCTTCAACAATGTCTCCATCGGTGTTGATGTTACATCCATTGGAGGATTCAAAGTGCTACCCTGTTCCGGTACTCTTCGAGGAGGCATATCTGATTATCAAAATTGTTAGCAATCACAATTGACAAGTCTGTCTCAGCCCCTTTTTGATAAACTTACCTCTGATCAAGAATCGGTTCTGATCCATTCTCAACAATATACATTACGATATCAAAATCAGATAAATCAGGTAAACATGTATTAAAACAGTAAGACATTCTAGCAATCAAAAGCAAGGAAAGAAAACTCATTCTACCCCGCTCACTAGCTCCTATCTCAATCTAAAGGATCTATCGCTCTGATACCACCTGTTGTGGGCACCCGGACGCTAATCATGTTCTTAATCATTATTGGGACAATTTAATCAATTATAATAAACAGGGTCTAAATTTTTTTTCTAAAATATAATATTAAATGCGGAACGTAATGGAATACATTCTAATATACATGTCAGTGTTAAAGTACAAGTCTTGTACTATATACAATCATTCAAAATAAGGTTTAACAACTAAATATCAAGTGTCCAAACCCTATCTCTAATCAAGGTCCGTAGTCTCCACTCTAATCATGATCTCTCTTCATCTCCTCAACCCCGATCCTGTCCCACCTGTTGCCATGCACACATACAAACATGACAACAGCTGGATAACTCCGGTGATAAATACATCCCAGTATAAATCAACGAAACATGCAAACATATAAAAAAGTAAAAGCATGTAAGAAATATCAGTAACATCATATATGAATCCTATTCAATTCTGAAAATATCATAATTTCAAGACATATCAAAATGTAACAAAACTTACGTCCAGTTGAAGCCTGCGTCGATAGGAACACAGTACTTAAGTCGGATTCTAAATCAAATAGACAGATCTTTCGTAAATCACAATTCTCCACGTCGAAGAAAGTTGAAGCCTTTCCTGAGCTTTTCTCTCGTTTCTGAATGTTGAAATGTAAGGGATAAATGATATATATATATATATACATCCCATGCATGTTCGGGGCAAGTGGCTGATCTCTTATGCAAACACGTCTCGCGCATATGCGCGACCTTCCTCGGTGCATATGCACGAGACAATATGTCTCGACGCGTTCCTATCACGGGAGCTCGCGCATATGCGCTCCCTCATTCGGCGCATATGCGCGAGACCCTCGTTCATTTTCACAACTCTCGGGTACCCTCGCGCACATGCGCGGGTTCATGTCGCGCATATGCGCGAGGTTCTCTGCCCCCTTTGCGCATATGCGCCAAGCATGAACGCGCATATGCGCGAAGCTCAATCCTCAGGCATAATTAAAATCTCCTTTCCGCATATCCCGGTCTAATCTGTTCCATCTATAATCACATCAATTAATCAAAAAATCATTTCAGATTAACAACACAGCAAATCCCGGGCATTACAATATGTAAATATTGGAAGCTTATTTAACTATACATTTGCATCCCATGTATTCTCTGGGATTGTACCTAGGCCCGTGTTTGGCTCACACGGGCCATTAGTGTTGGGGTGATTGATCATCCTTCTTAGTTTATTATTTATAATATATGAATGATATATTATAAATAATGAGTATATGCGTTATTATTATTATAATAACAAATTTGCATTAATCCGACAAACATACTATCAAACATGGCGAGTTTTCAAATAAAATTAATGGTGACACCTTTCAAAATTACAAAACCTTCATTTTGAATGAGATTAAAAATAAATATCAAGTCCGAAAAGGAGAATTATAAAGATGTTCATAATTTCCATATCTTCCATCGACAATGGGTGCATGATGAACGCTACCCGTGCTCAGTTCTCGACTCATATTATTGGGGGAGCCCTGGATGCCAGAAAGATGTGACATCCATTGACATGGTGATGTGAACTACGTGAAACTCTCATGATTTCGGCTCATATTATTGAGGGAAATCATGGCGACCGTCCATTATGCTTCAACATCGATGGATAAGGCTTGACGAGTAAAGATGAATGGTATCATATTATTGGGTCCTAATCAAACGTGAGACAAAAGTTTACGTATATGGTTGCATGGTGATCGAATTGGAAACTAACTTCTAGGAATTATGTCTGGCTGACATTATTCGGGATCATAATTTGCTAATTGGATCTTACGTACCTACTGAGGAAATGATTTTTCCGTTTTCACTAGAGAGTAGTGAAAAGTGCCAAAACAATGGGAGTTAAAATTTATGAATTAAAGCCCATACTTTATATCTTACTAAATATTTTAAAAAAGTAATTAATATTTAACTGTTCTTACTTTTCAGTACAAATTTGACATTGTTGGAAACTAAATTTCGGCTGTTTGACAAACTAAGTGAAACTAACTCGATTTTTTTTATTTTTTTCTAATCTTAAATCATAAATTCTAATAAAATAATTTAGCATAATCATGAATCATAATAAATTAACAATTTAAATCTCAATTGCATAAAATAAAATCCTAAATCATCGATTAACCAAAATTCCTAAATCGACCTTTATAAGATCGGGCTAACAATAAAATTAAGCATAAAAATATCACTAATAAAAATCATTAACATAATCTTTAAATCATTTATCTATCTAGTTAGTGTAGAAACATAAGGCCCTCGGGTGTGTACTGCTGCACTCGATCCACTCAATCGTCAGCACCTCTCATAAATCATCAAAATCCTGAAATATTATACAAACCTAGTGAGTCTAAAGACTCGGCACGTTCTAAACATGGATAGAAAATAAAACGTATACAATCACATGCATTAAAATCATACTTTTATTGAAAATATCTTTTGAACTTAAATAAACCATTTAAAATCATTTTAGCATATTTAAATCGTAAAATCATTTTAAAATAACTTTAAGCATAAATAAATCCTTTAAAAATCATTTAAATAAGCTTTAAGCATAAATAATTCATTTTAAAAATAGCTTTAATCATCATCATATATAATAAGAATAATTTTTATCATAAGCTTTCAATCACATATCATTTTGGGTGAAGTTTGATCCTTGTAAGTGACTACTTTTATCCTTTGGTCGACTGCAGTCTTAGCTTCACATGGTCCATGGGGGTGTGGACTAGGCTCCACCGTGGAAATACAAACGCCGGGGTCCCTCTTGGGCTTTTTCCTATACACGGGGTGTAGAACACGTTAAATCAGACTACGTATAAGCCATGCATAACTACTATTATTTAAATTAAAATGATTTTTATGCATGAGGATTTAAATTCTTTTCTTTAAATTTGTTGAGTTATTTTACACTTTTAGTTTTATCTTTTCAGTTTAAGTGAGGCCGGACTGGAGTTGGAGTATGAAGATAAAATTTAATAATAAGAAAACATTCCTAGAATTTATTTAAGATGAAGAATAATCTATTTTAATATAAAAGAGTGTTTAAGGAATTATTTAAGTAATTTGATATAAGTAGTAAATAAGTTCTTTTAGGTTCAATAATTAATTTATTAGTTCACTAAAATACCTAATGTGTAGATAAAACATTAAATATTTAAAATCCAATAATTAACCAATATCTCCCAAAATTTTTATTTCAAGAAATCGGCCATCCCTTATAAGATTTGATAAGTTTGTCAACTCTCCATTTTTGATATCTTTCCCTACCCCCTCATGGTAGAATAATTCCCACAATTTTTGTCACGCCCCGAGCCCAGGCCCGCACCTGCGTGACTGCACAATGGGCCCCTATAGCAACTATTTCATATTCGTCCTCGCTTTACGAAAATGATTAACCCAAGTTGCTATAGAAGTCCATTGTAAGCCATTATAAAGTCATTTTAAATCTTTGATTTTTTCGATGTGGGGAAAGGGTATCACAATCACCCCTCCTTCAGAACGCGACGTCCTCGTCGTGGTCTGACCACTCGATCCACCAGCACCGAGAATCTAGAGGTGGCTTCTACAGTTTCAATAGGTGGCTCCCGTCATGTAGCACTTTGCCCCGCAGGTTCAAGAGGTGGCTCCCATGCACGTAGCACTTTGCCCCGCATAGCACTTATTTCCCGGTGTTCCATGCCGGTGACCAGCTCTGATACCATTCTGTCACGCCCCGAGCCCGGGCCCGCACCTGCGTGACTGCACAATGGGCCCCTATAGCAACTACTTCGTATTCGTCCTCGCTTTACGAAAATGATTAACCCAAGTTGCTATAGAATTCCATTGTAAGCCATTATAAAGTCATTTAAAATCTTTGATTTTTTCGATGTGGGACAAGGGTATCACAATTTTAATCCCCAATAATTAATAATTTAACAATATTTCATCCCTGTAATGCCCGAGAATTTTATCCTAGTAATCAGTAATTATTGAGTTATAATTTGATATGATTATGAGAGGATTAATCGGGACACGCTTTGAATTCAGCATGAAAAGATGTATGTGCGAGGATGATCTCTCGCGCATATGCGCGACGCAGCCGGGCGCATATGCGCCAGATGTCCAGAGAACCTCGCGCATATACGCGACATGAATCCGCGCATGTGGGCGAGGGTACCAGAGAGTTGGGCAAAATGAACTAGGGCCTTGCGCATGTGCGTCGAGTGAGGGCGCGCATATGCGCGAGGTGCTGTCAAGATTAATCAGATTCAGTGTTGAATTGAGAATAGAACATTGATATTATGATTCTCGATATGTTGTTTCAGATTTACAGAGACAGTCTTGAGTTCAGAACTGTTGTTGCTTCAGACCAAGACTACAAACGAAATATATAAGTCAATGTGGTATTGGGAGATCAACTCAAGTAGGATATACTTTAGTTTCCCTAAATCACATACTTACTGTTATTATATGCATAGGTTTGATTTGATATGCTTGTTCTATTGATTTATAGAAAGCATGTATTAGACGAGTACTAGACGAGTGATCTTTTGACAGAAGTGCCTGATAGTGGTGGGATCGCCATGGGCACATTACACGATGTCACAAGATAGTGAATTGGTGAAAGTGCCAAAGTCTATCACGTACAGGTCACCGGACGATTGGTTGTCGATGTGGATAAAATTGGAGTTTCTTCTATTACTAGTGATCGATACCAGATCGATGTGGATAGAATTGGAGTTTTTTCTATTACTGGTGATCGATATGGAATTCCAACGTCCGGAAACCGGGATCCCTAGACTAGGATTGAGTCTAGTTTGAGTCGTGGAGTCACGAGTATGATTGATAGTTTTATATTAGTTATGTTTCAGACTTTGATATATATTTTATATCTGCTTCATGCTTTATATTTATTATATGATTACATGTTCATTGATTTATACTGGATTATATTCTCACCGGAATTATCCGGCTGCTATCGAGTTTGTATGTGTGCATGACAATAGGTGGGACAGGATCAGGGTCGAGGAGATGATGTAAGATCATGATTAGAGTGGAGATCACGGACTTTGATGTTGTTGTAGATAGGGTTCGAACACTTGATAGCTAGTTGTTGAACCTTAGTCTGTATTGAATGTATGCTGTACAGAACTTGTACTTTATCTTTACTGATATGTATACTAGTATGATTTCCATAACGTTCCGCATTTAAAAAAAAATTTACACCATGTTTATTATAATTGATTAAATTGTCCCAATGAAGATTATGAACTTGATTAGCGTTCGGGTCCCCACAATCCCCATTTATCTAGTAAGTTTTGGCCTCCCCATTTTAAAAGATTTGATATTGGTTTAACAACTCACCATTTTTGTAATGCCCAAGAATTAATCACTGCAATTAACGATGAATGATTTATCATTTCATGTGATTATGACGGGATTAATCGGGACACCGAGAAATGTAGTTAGAAATAAAATTATGAAAGATATGAGCATGCCAGACCGCACCCGCGGTAAGGGGAGGACCGCACCCGCGGTGTTGCGTGTCTTGCGGAAAATGAACCATTTGTCTTGTTGCATGCGCGAAGTGTATAGATATATATAGATGCATGCAAAGCTTTCCTCAGAAATGAAGAATCGAGAAAAGGGGCAAGAGAGGTTCCGAAAATCCTTACGCCTTTATCTTTCAATCCGTCCGTCTGAATTTGAATCCTAATTTGGTATCGAGTTCCTAGCAACGTAGGCTACAACTGGACGTAAGGTTTACTACGTTTTGACATGCTTTGAAATTATGGTATTGTCAGAATTGAATGGAACTCATATATGTTGTTCTTGACATGTTAGACAGCGTAGAATCGAAGTCAGATTAAGAAACGGACTGATTATGAACTTGTTATGATACCATACCCTCGATATTGAGTGGTGTATTGATACCATACCCTCGATATTGTGATTGTCAGATTGAGTATTGACAGGCTTTGAGTTCGAGAGTTCGACAGGGTCAGAGTATCAGAAAGAAAGGTATAAATTAATGTTGAGTTGGGATTGCATAACTCGAGTGAGGTTTGACTCGAGTTTCCCTAAATCACATACTTTTACTTATTGCATTGATATTTGTAATTGATCAGACTTATGATTGTAGTTTATTGATTTATAGCTACTGTGTGATAAGATTGATATTTGTAGCCTATTGATTTATAGCTACTGCATGTAATGACTGCTGATTCGCTAGTCATTGACTGATTTGCTTAGATAATGACTGTATGTATTGATTACTGAGTCGTTGAGTCATAGGCTGATTCGCCTAGTCACCGGCTGATTCGTCGGGTTATTGACTGATTCGTCTTATTATAGGCTGATTCGCCTAGTCACCGGCTGATTCGTCTGGTGATTAACTGATTCGTCTAAACATAAGCTGATTCGCTTAATTACAGGCTGAGTTTTCTGATTATTGGCTGATTCGCCTAATTACTGGATGATTCGTCAGGTTATTGACTGAGTCGTCAATTCTGCGGCTGATTCGCCCAGACACTGATATATGAATTATATCGATGCCGTTTAGGGATTGATTCATTTCTATCCACTGAGATTCGATATAAAACCTATATCCAGACATCGGGATCCCTAGGATAGAGTTGAGTCGAGTCTGAGACGACGCGTCAGTGGAGTCGAGTCTGATGATGTCGCGTCGGTTGAGTTGAGTCTGATATGACATGATGATTTACATTGTTTGTGCCATTCATGATTATTGAATGTTTGATATGAATTTATGTTTCTGATTTGAGACATGTTATGAATACTTCTTATATGCTTTCGTATATGCTTTTATATGACTGCATGTTTACATTGTTTATACTGAGATGTTTATATCTCACCGGAGTTATCCGGCTGTTGTCTTGTTTTGTATGTGTGCATGACAACAGGTGGGGCTGGATCAGGGTCAAGAAGAGGATGAGAGAAGACGAGTTTAGCGTGGTGATTCCGGACTTGGTTTAGAGATAGGGTTAGACACTTGATATTAGTTGTTAAACTCTAGTTGAATAAATGTATGTTGTACAGGACTTGTACTTTTATATTGAGATGTATGTTCATGTTTAATATGTAATTTGAGTAAATTACATTACGTTTCCGCTTTGTATTTAAAAAAAAAAATTTTAGACCCTGTTTTATAATTGATTAATTAGTCCCAAAAACTGATTAAGAACATTATTAGCGTCCGGGTCCCCACAATTTTGATCAATTTCCTTATTCTTTTCTTGGTATGATAATTCTCTTCTTTTTTTATCCTCTATAATTATTAAATAAGCAATTTTTCTACCTTGTTTTGATAGATAATTTTCGGCCAAATCACCCCTCAATCTCCCTCAAATCCAATAATATGTTATATCATTTCCTTATCTCATAAACTAAAAAGATAGCAAGATTTATTTTCTCCATTTTATCTTGCAACTTTCCCTTCATTTCCTAGACATTTCCACCACTCCATATTCTCAAAATTTCAGAACATATTCAGAGATAAAAATCGTGTGGAGCTAGCAAGAAAATTAGAGAGAAAAACAAGTAAGAAAAGAGGTCTCCGTCTCCGCCGCGCCGCGTCGTCGTATTGATTTGTTTTCGTTTCAAACAAATCCAAGGCATGTATATACGTTTCTTTTCTCTTCAATGAAGCCATATAAGTAATTTGAAACATAATATGATCATGTTTCATGGAGCATAAACCGAAAATTTACAGCAAGTGTTATAAAAATTCTGCACAGATTTTTGGCCTTCCTTGCACTTCACTTTTGGTATTGTTTTTGTGGTTTCAAGGTTTGGCTCGGTTACAGACGTTCAAGGCTGATTATTTTCATATTATAGGGTTCGTTAGGAAGGGATTAGTCAATTGGTTTGAGCCCTTTCGCACCAGCAAAACAATCTTTGACAGCAACTCGCAACCTTTCAATTTTTGGCCCTCGGTCTTAGTTGTTGATTGTCTAAAGGGAGAGTCCGGATATTGGTTGGACTAGGGCCTATACCCATGGTTTAAACACTTCCTTAGAATGTCTGGCACATGACCAAGATGTCCTTTCATGGCTTGGTTCATGGCCCCGTCGAATTTTTTTAACAAACAAAACAGCCCCTCGGTTTTCTCTTTTTCGAGTTGTGTGAGTAGTTTTCTGTTTTGAGGTTGGTGTGGATCTTGGTTGGCTTTTTAGCCTTTATCCATGGTTCACACAATGCCTCATGATGTTTAGATCATGCCATGGTCGATCATATGGTCATTGGAGTGACCAAGACAGCAAGAGAAGCGCTGCACCCCACACGTGCATGGCGTGGATCTCGGGTGGGAGCGTGGTGTTGTTCCGGGTGTTGCTTGGATTGTGGCTTGCCTAGAGCCCTTAGCTATGGTTCAAACCATACCTTAGGATGTTGGTAAGAGGCTCTGGTTGGTGGTTCAAGCCCCAATGGCCGATAGCCTCAAAAATGAAGCACGGAAGCACAACAGCTGCTGCTGTATTTTTTACAGCAACTTTTCCTTCGGTTCAGAGGCCTGTTTCGAGTTCTTGGTTGACTTTTAGCCTATCGCCTTGGACTGGACAGTACCTCATTGAGTTAGGAAGGTCATGTTTTTGGTCTTTCGTGATTTGGTTAAGTTTAGAAGTCGTACGAGAATTTACGGTGCAATGTGCCAAAGTGACTCTCGAAAGAGTGTTTCATGATTTTGGCCTCCATGCACCATTTTCCTGTATTACAGCCCTTGGTAGATATTTTTCATCATTTTAGGTGTATTTTAATCATGACTAAATGCTGGTTCGGGTTGGTACGGATTCATGGTTAGATACTAAGTTTGTTGGGTGTAATCGTTTCGTTTTTGGTTCGGTTAGGATATGTTGGTCAAGTTAAGTTCATTTGCATGTTTCGCGTGTTAGAATTAGGTCGCAGCGAGCCTGAGAACGATCCAACCCAATTGTTAGAATAACACAAGGATTGAATTATATTACGTGCATAAAAATATAAAAGTTTATTTTTGAGATATATGCGATATGTCTTGTGACCACCTCACGCATATGAGATTATTACTTCACCCGATGACTTACGACCGGTTCATGTTCATGTATGTGTACGGATATCCAGTCCAACGGCTGTGATGATCTCTACCGCCCAGTATACTGTGGTTTATTCTGATCAGACGATTAATGTTATGTTATAGGCCACTTGCATAGAACATTATCTTAACAGGAAAATTATGATATGCTATTTTATGACAGGGCTCTAACGAGAAACATTTTATGTACGATTTTCAGTTATGCACGTATTAATAATTATTCATGACACGATTTTCACGTTACCCTTTACGATATGATACCTTTACATGGCATCAAACTTTATGATATATTTTACTTGTTATTCACGATATATGCATGCTGAGTCTTTAGACTCACTAGACTTGATTGTTGTAGGTACTCATGAGGTCGGGGCCGAGGGCAGGGACCAGTGAGCTAGCTTGGGTCGACAGTAGTAGGAACCCGAGAACCTCATTTTCAGTACTTATTATTTTTATTCCAGACTCAGTTTTTATTTTGTTGAATTATTTTAAGTTGTTATTTTGAAAACATTATTTACTTCCGCTTCTACTTTGAACTTTTAAAGATTTTATCAGTTTATTTTATGAATGAGGCAAGTTATTTAATTTTAAAGAAAAATTTTAAATAATTCTGCAAATTTACAATTACGAAATACGGGCCTCTACATGGGGTCGCTGGGGCCTTGGCCCGTAAAAGGGTTCTCTCTAGCCTTGGCCCGTATATGGGCTCCCTCTGGGGCCTTGGCCCTCACGTCATCTCCACAAAATCATATATCATATCATTTGTCACAGTCAATTCACATCCCTCAAAATATTTTACATTTTCTTTAAAAATCATAAAATAAGACAGTTTTCCAAAAATAGCATTTTAAACAGTATAAATTGCACAGCTATACCATAAATCATAAAGTACACATTATCATAAAAATCATCATTTTAAATCATATAATATCATTTAACATGTGTTATGATCCTTCGTGACGCTGCCAAGCGTTTACGTATTTTCCTAAGTGTAAAATTATTGTTTTGCCCCTAAACGTAAAATTTTTCGAATTTATCTTTTTCTCACATTTAATGAAATCGGCTTACTTTAAATAATTATTTAAGCTTAAATATAATTTTTCTTAATAGATTTTCAATTATTTCTTTAATTATCGTTTTGTGAGACGATTAAATCCTGGATAAATCCAAACTCCTTAATTTGATCCCAAATTTTGAACATAACATTTTTATTATTTATTCTACCTTGTGAGCCATGAATAACACGTGGACCCATGGTTCCAATTTTTCTTTATTAAATTCGAAATATGACCCTTAACCGATCAACCCAAGCCATCTCCTAATTTACTCGAGCGACGCCCGAGCCACCTCGAGCCAAACCCTAGCCAACCCACCTAGGCACCCTCTTAACCAACCCTGACCCAACGAACTAGACCCTAGCTCGCTCACTAGCCCTGCAATCGAGCTCCGGATTTCTACACTTGAGCTTCCTCTTCACTAAGACTCCTAGCCAACCTAGGACACTTCCAGCCGAGCCCATCTGACCCTAACCATGCCTAGACAATGCGCAGACCCAGCCAAGCCCAGCCCAGACCCTGGAACCCATGCATAGTGCCCCTGCCCGAAGGTACAACTGCTCACGTGAACTTCCCTCTTGCCTAGGACTCTTGGCTAATTAGGAATCTCCCAGCCAAGCCACCACCGACCCCACCTGACCCTAGCCGACACCAGACCACACCGAGACTCAACCCAGACCAACTGAAACGACCTCGATTTTTTTTCCATAAATTCTAAATACTAAATAAAATAACCTAATATAATCAACAATCATAATAATTTAACAATGTAAATATCAAGTGCATGAAATAAAATCCAAAATCATCAACTAACCAAAATCCCTAAATCGATCTTCACAAAGATCAACTACCAATGACATAAAGCATAAAAATATCTCTAATAAAAATCCTCAAAATAAATCTTTAAATCATTTATCTATCTTGCTAGTGCGGAAACATAAAGGTCCTCGGGTGTGTACTAATGCACTCGATCGACTCAATCGTAACAACCTCCCATAAATCATCAAATCCTGCATCATACAAACCTAGTGAGTCTAAAGACTCAGTACGTTCTAAACATGGATGTCAAATAATACATATACATTCACATGCATTAAAAATCATATTTTTATTTAAAATAATATTTTGAACATAAATAAATCATTTAAAATCAATTTAGCATAATTGAATCATAAATCGTAAAATCATTTTAAAATAACTTTAAGCTTAAATAAATCGTTTAAAATCATTTAAATTAATCTATGAGCATAAATAAATCATTTTAAAAATGGCTTTAATCTTCATCATAAATCATATATCAGAAGAATCATTTTTATTATAAGCTTTCAATCATATATAATTTTGGGTGAAATTTGATCATTGAAAGTGACTAGCTTTTATCCTTTAGTCGACTGATCAGTCTTCAGCTCCACATGGCCCATGGGGCTGTGGACTAGAATTCACCATGGAAATATAATCGCCGGGAATCGCTTTTCCCATATACGGCTTCCCTCGGGGGCTTTTTCCCACAAATGGGTTTCATCTATGGCCTTGGCCCGTATATGGGCTCCCTCTAGGGCCTTAGCCCTCACATCATCCCCATAAAATCATATATCATATATCATATTATTTGTCACAGTCAATTCACATCCCTCAAAATATTTTTTCTTTTCTTTAAAAATCATAAAATAAGACAGATTTCAAAAAATAGCATTTTAAAAAGTATAAATTGCACAGATTTACTATAAATCATAAAAATACAAATTATCATCAAAATCATCATTTTAAATCATATAACATTTAACATGCGTTACTATCCTTGGGGATGCTGCCAAGCGTTTACGTATTTTCCTAAGTGTAAAATTACTGTTTTGCCCCTTGACGTAAAAATTCTAGAATTTATCTTTTTCTCACATTTAATGACATGGGCTTACCTTAAATAATTATTTAAGCTTAAATATAATTTTTCATAACTTTATGAAGCCTAAAACTATCTTTTCAATTAATTATTTAATTAACGTTTTGTGACGCGATTAAATCCCGGATAAATCCAAAACTCATTATTTTGCTCCATAATTTTAAACAAAACATGTTTATTATTTAATCCACTCTTGTGAGCCATGAACAACACCCGTGGACACCTGGTTCCAATTTTTCCTTATTAAATTCGAAATATGACCCTTAACCGATCAACCCAATCCATCTCCCAATTTACTCGAGCCACGCCCGAGCCACTTCGAGCCAAAACCTAGCCAACCCACCTAGGAACCCTCCTGACCAACCTTGACCCAAAGAACAAGACCGTAGCTCGCTCACCAGCCCTGCAACTGAGGTCCAGATTTCTGCACGTGAGCTTCCTCTTCACTAAGACTCCTAGCCAACCTAGGACAATTCCAGCCGGGCCCACCTGACCCTAACCATCCCTGGACCATGCCCAGACCCAACCAAGACTAGCCCAGGCCCTTGAACCCATGCGCGAACCACCTAGAAGTGAACAGATGCAGCGCGCTTGCTTCCCTCACGATTTCCACATTTTCTCAAGCCACCTTGCAACCAGCCACTCCAGCCCTTGGCCCGACACCAGCCCATCACTCTAGGACCATGATGGACCTACCTTGCTCGCCCAAGCCCCTTTTGGCTGCTATCACAAACACGAGCCTGGGATAGAGTCCCACTTCACGTGGACTCTTCCCCAGCCAATGGCTCGAACCCTAGCCACCCTAGGACCCAACCCAGCCCTAGAACGAGACCACCACTGCCCCTGGACGAGCCCCACCAACACATGCAAAGAAACGAGCCATAGCATCTTGTACAAGCTAACACAACCCACGGTTCCTTCTTCTGCATTTATTCCTATGGTTCCAGCTTATTTTCCTTCAATATTTATCATGTTTTGTCCCTAATTTATCATATTTTATCATGTTTTGGCAGCGTGTCCGTTGGGTTCATAACGATTCTTTTAAAACAAGCGTAAAATCGTAAAAACGTTTAAAATCCGTATCATACCGTAAAATAATCAAACTCAATATTTTTCATGCATAAATAATTAAATCAAGAATAGAATGATTTGTATGATGTTTTAAAAGAGTTTAGGAACCTTTCCTTTGCATTTATAACGCTCGAATATACGATTTTCGGCGAGGGTGCGACATTGGACGACCGGATGACGAAGAACACAAGCCTTTTTCTTCCTCCTATTTTTCAAAAATTCTGAAGTGTGTGTGTGGGTGGTGTGTTAGGGTTGATAGGTGATGATTTATGAGGTTTAGAAGACCTCAGTAATTTATTTATAAATAAATTAACAAGTTAAATGAGCTTTGGTTTTGGACTCGCAAGATTAAGGGTAATTGGGCCTACTTAATTTAATTAAATTGGGCCCAATAACACTTGTTTAATTAAATAGTAAAATTTTATAAAAAAATTTCCCGTAAAATAATATTTTTGATCTTTTAATACTCCTTGTTTACCCAAAACCGGCTTCCAGGGAAAAATCGTGCTTGACTCGTAAAATAATTCGAACTCCAATATTTTTAGGAAAATTAAATCATTTTTAATCATATTAGGAAGCCTTGCCATTATTAAATGAAAAGTAATTATTCTTTTCTTGGTCGTCCTCGATCTCTTTTTCCCTGCCTATTATCGAATATTCGGGTATAATTCTTAATTTCATGTAATCATGTCATTTATCATTTAACCATGCAATCATATATTTAATCATACAATAAATATCATGCTAGCATTTAAAATCAATTAAATAAAGTAATTGAGCAATTAAAATAATTTTGCATGCATCGGTTTACATAGGTTGGTTTTTCGGATGTTACACTAAGTGCTTGAATCAATTGGACTAACTGATCAGGAAGTTTGACAGTAACCGAACAAATACTCAAACTGACAGTTGCCTATAACTGAAGATTAATGCACAGATTAATAAAGGCAACTGAACCAGCTGAACTGAACTTACGCAGATAACTGACTATTTAGTTGCTACACCGAGTTGTGAGCTTATTAGCTATTGCTTATTAGCTGATCCTTCAGCTGTACATGTCATCAGTTAACGAAAAATACATTACAGTACAAAGCAGAATGCAACAAATAGTGGGAATGCCGCAAAGCTGCTGTGTACGAATGTCATAAAGATATCGACGTGAAAAACAACGGATATAAAGATTCAAATTACATTGATTATTACCGATGAAGAGAAGCCTATAAATAGCAGAGAAGGGCAATTGAAATACAACCATTAACGATTCACTATTCTATCAATCTTGCTGTTACTATTATGAAATTCTCGCTCTTATTCACAAATGAGAAGCTCACACTTATCAGATTTATTCATAGCATTCTAGGCTATTTTTCGAGCTTCCTACCACAAATTATTTTGTTGTAAATTCGATCTTTAAAAGAGATTAGTTGTGCTAAGTCCAGTTGAGTACTGTGAAACATTTTGTAAGCTAAGAATTTCAGTTTTGACATTGTTAAGTCCAAACTAAAGTGGGTCTGTATAAGTGTTTGTATCGATCAAAGACTTTTAGTGGATATCCTATCCTTGTGATAGAATGGGTGACATAGGAGTTCTTGAAATCATCGAACATCCATAAAATCTCTAGTGTTCTTATTTCAGCTTTTATTCTATCTATCAGTCAGTTTATTTCCGCACTTTATTGTTAACTAATCAATATCGACTGACAAGATTTCGAGTTTCGATTTGTCAGTAAACTGACTCAACATTCGAAAAGACAGTGAAAATCATGAGTGTTTATTAAACCCCCCCTCTAAACACTCTTTCACCAGTTAATCGATCCTATCAAGTGGTATCAGAGCAGTTAAATCTTATCCAAGAATATTCATATTCACAAAACTGATCACCATGTCTTCATTCAATAAAATAAATACCAATGTTTTCCAGAGAAGATTTTAATTACTGGAAAATTGGAATGGAGGCTCATTTAGCTGTACAAGACGACAAAATATGGTATGTCATTACTAAAGGTCCAATGAAATTCTTAAAATCAATTACAGCAGTGAGGACCCGGACGCTAATCATCTTCTTAATCGTCATTGGGACTAATTTAATCAATTATAATAAACAGGGACTAAATTTTTTTTTTAAGTACATTATCAAAGGCGGAACGTAATGGCATACATCTGAATATACATGTCAGTATCAAAAGTACCAGTCTTGCACTATATACAATCAGTCTCAACTAAGGTTTAACAAATATATAACAAGTGTTTAAACCATATCTCTAGTCCAAGTCCGTAGTCTCCACTCTAATCTCGATCTTTCTTCACCTCTGTGACCCTGAACCTGTCCCACCTGTTTCCATGCACACATAAAAACACGACAACAGCCGGATAACTCCGGTGAGAATAAAATCCCAGTATAAACAATGTATCAATGCAATCATGTAAAGCATATATAAAAGCACAAACAAACATCAAAACATGTATCCAATCTGACTACATGAATCAATACAAATCTGTATCTAAATCAATGACTCATCATCTCATCTCAACTCATTTATAATCTAGGGATCCTGATCTAATTTAGACTTTGTCATTCTATATCGAATATCTACAATAGAAGTCGATCTACTTCTAAGCTAATCGATATACCACAAGTCTAGGGTTTTAGCGGTTCTGCCAAAGACTTGGCGGTTCTGCCCTAGCTAGGCTGATCTGCCCTAGACTCGAACTCTTGCTCTTCTATAATTCAATAGACTAAACATATCAATCTGATAATTTGCAAATATCAATGCAATGAAATAAAGTATGTGATTTTGGGAAACTCAAGTCAAACCTCACTCGAGTTATATAATCTCGAATCAACATTTATTTATACCTTTCGTTCTGTCGCTTTGATACAATCGAAGTCTCGACCCAAAGTCTGTCAATGTTCAATCTGGCAATGACAATATCAATATACTGTATCAATATTCTATTCAAATCAAGACATCTCTGTCTTATCAAATTCTGACGGTACAACAGTACAATCCTGCGATACAGGTGATACCACACCAGTATATACTAATTCCAATAACTTATAATCAACCACCGTACAAATCTGACATCAATTCTAATCAATTTCATTTTAAAAATCATAACAATTCCATATGATATCTGTTTCTTAATCTGACTTTGATTCTATGATGTCTACTATGTCAAGAACATCATATATGAATCATATTCAATTATGACAACATCATAATTTCAAAGCATGACAAAAAGTAACAAAACTTACGTCCAGCTGTAGTCGGTAACGAGAGGATTACTATACCGAAGTCGGATTGAAAATCTAACGAGTGGATCGAGAAATAAAGTCGTAAGGATTTTATGAAAGATTTCTCGATTTCCCTTCTTCGCCTCTAATGAATTCTGAAGGAATGACGTTATATATATATATATCTCTTGCATGTTAGAGATACGTGTCTTATTCTTCATGAATTGAAAGCGGCGCTCGGGCGGTCAATCTTTACCGCCCGGGCGCGGAACTCTCTGTCCGGCACTTTTTGTTTGAACAATGGCGCTCGAGCGGTCATAAACTACCGCTCGGGCGCCGCACCTTCTGCCCGAAACCTATCTTTGATGAACACTAGCGCTCGGGTGGTCAACAACTACCGCTCGGGCACCTGACTCTCTGTCCATAATCTATCCTTCTAATGCATTGGCTCTCGGGCGGCCCTTTTTTACCGCTCGGGCGCCAACAGTTCTGTACCCCATCTATAATCATATCAATTCAAAATTCAATAATCTCATATTAATAGAATCAAAATCTCGGGCATTACATTTCTCTCCTTCTAAGATACGATTTCGTCCCCGAAATCACAGGCAATCAAATCAGATATCAGAAAAAAATGTATAAAAGAAGCTAACTCAAAATACTCACATCAGTGAAATAAATTGGGATATCTTTGTCTCATATCTGACTCTGTTTCCCAAGTAGCTTCTTCAATGCCATGACGACTCCACTGAATCTTCATAAGTGGAATAGTCTTCGTTCTGAGCTGCTTTTCTTTCCGATCGAGAATTTGGATCGGTTTTTCGAAATAGCTCAACGTCTCGTCCAATTCGGCCTCGTCTTGCTGAATTATATGCGAAGCAACTGTCATGTACTTCCGTAATAATGATACATGAAAAACATCACGTATCCCAGATAATGAAGGCGGTAGTGCGAGTCGATAGGCACGATCTCCTATCTTTCCGAGAATCTCATAAGGCCAAATGTATCGTGGAGACAGCTTCCATTTCTTGCCAAATCTGATAACTCTTCTGAAAGGGGAAATCTTTAAAAATACTCGATCTCCTGCCTCAAATAACAACGGTCTATGTCGAACATTGGCATATTTGGCATGTCTGTCTTGTGCTGCCTTCATTTTTTTTCGAATTAGCTTCAATTTTTCTTTCATATCTCTGATCATATCGGCTCCAATCTCAGGAACTTCAGAGATATCATCCCAATACAGAGGGTATCTGCAATTCTTTCCGTACAATGCTTCAAATGGTGCCATCTCAATACTCGTCTGATAGCTGTTGTTGTACGAAAACTCACAAAGAGGCAATGCATCTTGTCAATTAGTGCTAAAATCAAGCACTACTGCTCTCAGCATATCTTCCAGTGTGGATAGTCCGCTCTGACTGTCCGTCGGTCTGTGGATGATATGCGGTACTCAGATGTAACTTCGTACCGAGAGCTTGCTGCAAATTCTGCCAGAAGTGCGAAGTAAATCAATGATCACGGTCTGATACAATTGACTTCAGCACTCCGTGCAATCTGACCACTTCTCTGACATAGATCTCTGTCATCTGGTCAAATCTGTACGTCATCCTGTACGGAATAAAACATGCGGATTTGGTCAATCGATCAATCACGACCCAAATTGCATCACAAACTCTGGAGGAACGCGGTAGCTGCGTCACAAAATCCATGGAAATGTGATCCGATTTCCATTCAGGAATAAACAAACTCTGTAATAATCCTCCTGGTTTCTTTCTCTCTGCTTTCACCTGTTGGCAATTTAAGCATTTGGAAACAAATTCTGCAATATCAGTCTTCATCTGTTTCCACCAAAACTGTTTTTTCAAATCGTTGTACATTTTTCTGCCGCCAGGATGAATACTGAATCGACTGTTATGCGCTTCTGACAATATCTGTCGTTTCAAATCTGAAACATTTGGCACAACCAGACGATTATTCACATACAAGACGTTATCACGTACCTGATACTCCGATCGATGCCCTTTCCTGACCATCGATACTGATTTCTGTACATTGTGATCAACTTTCTGAGCTGCCTTAATCCTTAAGATCAGCTCGGGTTCCACTTGTACCGTATAGAGTCTCAACGGTCTATAATCTGTCTCAAATGCTAATCCAGACAAACAGCAGTCTTCTATCAAATTTGAAATACCGATCGTCGACAAGGATAAAGAACATACCTTTCGACTTAGTGCATCAGCTGCTGTATTAGACTTTCCTGGATAGTATTTGATTTCACAATCAAAATATTTAAGCAAATCAAGCCATCTCCATTGTCTCATGTTCAATTCAGATTGTGAAAACAGATATTTCAAACTCTTATGATCAGAATATATCTCAAACTTCTCACCGTAAATATAGTGTCGCCATATCTTTAATGCAAAGATAATGGCTGCCAATTCAAGGTCATGAATTGGATAATGGGTCTCATGTGGCTTAAGTTGTCTTGAGGCATAAGCAATAACATGCCTTCGCTGCATCCGAACACATCTCAACCCTCTGTGAGAAGCGTCGCAATAAACCACAAAATCACCAGTACCGGATGGGATAGTCAACACCAGATCACTGGTCAATCTCTTTTTAAACTCCAGAAAACTGGTCTCACATTCTTCAGACCAAAAAAATGGAGCATTCTTCTGAGTCAACTGAGTAATTGGTTTAGCTATACTCGAGAAATATTTAATGAAACGGCGGTAATATCCTGCTAAACCCATAAAACTGCGAATTTCGGGTACTGATGTCGGTCTTGGCCAAGAAATCACGGCTTCAACTTTACTGGGATCAACAGAAATACCGTCTCCGGATATAATGTGACCCATAAATATCACGTGTCTCAGCCAAAACTTGCATTTTGATAGTTTGGCATACAATTTCTCAACTCTTAAAATTCGCAACGCCGTTCTTAAATGCTTTGCATGCTCAATCATATTCTTCGAATAAATCAATATATCGTCAATGAATATGATTACAAAATCATCAAGATATTTCTGAAATACACGGTTCATTAATTCCATAAATACAGCTGGAGCATTCGTCAGACCAAACGGCATGACAATAAATTCATAATGTCCATACCTAGTTCTGAATGCTATCTTTGAGATATCAGAATCTCTGACTCTCAGCTGATGATATCCATATCTCAAATCGATCTTGGAATATACCGAAGAACCCTGAAACTGGTCAAACAAATCATCAATACGAGGCAAAGGATATTTATTCCTTACCGTTGCCTTGTTCAGTTGCTGGTAATCGATACAAAGTCTCATCGAACCATCTTTCTTTCTTACAGACAATACTGGAGCACCCCAAGGATACACACTCGGTCTGATGTACCCCTTGGCCAGTAGATCCTCCAATTGATCTTTCAGCTCTTTTAATTCTATCGGTGCCATTCTGTACGGAGTTCTAGAAATTAGAACTGTACCTGGCATCAATTCGATGCTGAAGTATATCTCTCGGGCTAGAGGCAATCCCGGAATTTCATCTGGAAAGACGTCAGCAAACTCACAAACCACTGGCAGGTCTGCCAATGATGGACTCGACTTCAGTACATCTACTAAATAGACAAGGAATCCCTCTGCTTATTTCTGTAACAATCGAGTCATAGATAATACGAATACTAAAGGAATTCTCGATGTAGAACCCTTACCGTAAAATTTCCACTCTTCAGCCATATCTGGTCTGAATCTCACAATCTTGTGGAAACAATCAACAGTCGCTCTGTAGTTGGTCAACATATCAATACCGATAATACAATCAAAATTGGACAACCCAAGTACGATGCAATCTAATTCAATCTCATGCCCGTCATACTGTAGTACACAATGTTTTACAGAATTTACGGATATCAAACATGTCCCCAAAGGAGAAGAGATAGACACTACAATAGCTAAAGACTCTACAGGCAATGCATGACTTAATGCAAGTCGTTCAGAAATAAATGTATGTGAAGCACCGGTATCAATCAATACATAAGCAGGGTAACCACATAAAGAACAGTTACCTTTCACAACGTCATATGGTGCTTCCTGGGCCTGCTCCTCTATCAAAGCGAATACTTTGGCCTGCTGTCCAGGAGGCTGGCTACCTGTCTGGCTTCCTCCTGGCCTTTGCTGTGACTGAGCTGGCGCTGGCTGGAATGTATGAACAGCAGCTGATAGTCTCTCAGTCTGTGCTGCTGATCCCGATGACTCGGCTCCCTGGGATCTTTGGGACCCTCTCTGTGGAAACACTTTAGCAAAGTGTCCCGACTGTTTACAAATATTGCAAATACCAGTCACTCCCTGGCATTGCTCAGTGGCATGTCTGCCTCCACAAGTCCTACAATAAACTCCAGTGTAACTCTGGCTCTGTTGGGAACCACCGGAGCTAGAAGAACTACTGCCAGATTTCTTAAATTGCTTTCTTCTGGCTTTCAAAAATTCTTTCTTCCCACCACTGCTGCTGCCACCCTCAAATCTAGGAGGTGGTTGCTGTGGTCTCGGTGCTGAAGGCACAAATGAAGCCCCTTTCTGTCTCATAAGACCGGCTTTTGCTCCTTTGGCTCTCTCCAGGTCATCAGTAAAGTTATTCGGTCGCCCTTTGTTCACCAATGTAAAAATCTCAGGGTTCAATCCATTGATGAACTGATCTACAGTAGCTTCCTCGCTTTAAGCAACATGTGGAGCAAATCACAACAGTGAAGAGAACTTGGCCACATATTCCGCAATGTTAAGATGGCCCTGTCTCAAGTTTGCAAACTCGGCTCCCTTGTCCTTCCTATACGACACTGGAAAGAACCTCTGATAGAATTCAGTTCTAAACACATTCTAGGTAATGGTCGTACCTCGGTGTTCCAATGCCCTCTTCGTCGTAATCCACCAGTTCTTTGCAACGTCGTGTAACTGGTGTCCTATCAGTTTCACTTTCCGCTAATCAGTATATTCCAAAGACTCAAATAACATTTCAATATCATCCAGCCAATTCTCACAATCCACAGAATTCTCCGTTCCCTTCAAAGTTAGTGGATGAAATGACTGAAATCTATTCAAGAGTGTCTCCATTGGAGTAGCTGTGACATCCATCGGAGGATTTGAAGTACTGCCCTGTTCTGGGATTCGTCTGTGAGGCATATCTGGTTATCAACAGGATTAGTAACCCAAAGACAATAACCAGCTTCATCCCTCCTCTGATCATCTTACTGCTGATCTAGAATCGGTGCTGATCCATTCTCAATAAAACATATTACTATATCAAATCAGAAAAGGAAGTAACATATATAAAGCAGTAAGACATGCTAGCATTCAAAAGCAAGAAAGAAAACCTCAATCTACCCCGCTCACTAGCCTCTTCTATCTCAATCTAAAGGATCTATCGCTCTGATACCACCTGTTGTGGGGACCCGGACGCTAATCATCTTCTTAATCGTCATTGGGACTAAATTAATCAATTATAATAAACAGGGTCTAATTTTTTTTTTTAAGTACATTATCAAAGGCTGAACGTAATGGCATACATCTGAATATACATGTCAGTATTAAAAGTACCAGTCTTGCACTATATACAATCAGTCTCAACTAAGGTTTAACAACTATATAACAAGTGTTTAAACCCTATCTCTAGTCCAAGTCCGTAGTCTCCACTCTAATCTCGATCTTTCTTCACCTCTGTGACCCTGAACCTGTCCCACCTGTTTCCATGCACACATACAAACACGACAACAGCCGGATAACTCCGGTGAGAATAAAATCCCAGTATAAACAATGTATCAATGCAATCATATAAAGCATATATAAAAGCACAAACAAACATAAAAAAATGTATCCAATCTGACTACATGAATCAATACAAATCTGTATTTAAATCAATGACTCATCATCTCATCTCAACTCATTTCTAATCTAGGGATCCCGATCTAATTTAGAATTTGGCATTCTATATCGAATATCTACAATAGAAGTCGATCTACTTCTAAGCTCATCGATATACCACCACAAGTCTAGGGTCTTAGCGGTTCTGCCAAAGACTTGGCGGTTTTTCCCTAGTTAGGATGATCTGCCCTAGACTCGAACTCTTGCTCTGCTATAATTCAATAGACTAAACATATCAATCTGATAATTTGAAAATATCAATGCAATGAAATAAAGTATGTGATTTTGGAAAACTCAAGTCAAACCTCACTCGAGTTGTGTAATCACGAATCAACATTTATTTATATCTTTCGTTCTGTCGCTCTGATACAATCAAAGTCTCGACTCAAAGTCTGTTAATGTTCAATTTGGCAATGACAATATCAATATACTTTATCAATATTCTATTCAAATCAAGACATCTCTGTCTTATCAAATTCTGACGGTACAACAGTACAATTCTGCGATACCGGTGATACCACACCAGTATATACTAATTCCAATAACTTATAATCAACCACCGTACAAATCTGACATCAATTCTAATCAATTTCATTCTGAAAATCATAACAATTCCATATGATATATGTTTCTTAATTTGACTTCGATTCTATGATGTCTACTATGTCAAGAACATCATATATGAAACATATTCAATTCTGACAACATCATAATTTCAAAACATGACAAAACGTAACAAAACTTACGTCCAGTTGTAGTCGGTAACGAGAGGATCACTATACCGAAGTCGGATTCAAAATCTAACAAGTGGATCGAAATATAAAGGCGTAAGGATTTTGTGAAAGATTTCTCGATTTCCCTTCTTCGTCTCTAATGAATTTTGAAGGAAAGACGTTATATATATATATCTCTTGCACGTTAGAGATACGTGTCTTATTCTTCATGAATTGAAAGCGGCGCCCGGGCGGTCAATCTTTACCGCCCGGGCGCGGAACTCTCTGTCTGGCACTTGCTGTTTGAACATTGGCGCTCGAGCGGTCATAAACTACTGCTCGGGCGCCGCACCTTCTGCCCGAAACCTATCTTTGATGAACACTGGTGCTCGGGCGGTCAAAAACTACCGCTCGAGCGCCAGACTCTCTGTCCATAATCTATCCTTGTAATGCATTGGCGCTTCGGCTGCCCTTTTCTACCGCTCGGGCGCCAACAGTTCTGTACACAATATATATAAATCACAGGCTTCACCCAATCTGGTCTCGGAATGGTCCATCTATAATCATATCAATTCAAAATTCAATAATCTCAGATTAATAGAATCAAAATCTCGGGCATTACAACAGCAGTTGCAATAACTTATCGCATTGAGAAGCCCGTAGAGGAATGGACGACTCTGGATAAAAGGAAAGCCAACCTTGCCAATGTGGCTAGGACATCTTATAAAAAACGCTGGATAGAGTCACTTTCAGCAAAATAAAAATGTGTAAAACTTTCAAAGAGATATGGGAGAAACTTATTCAGCTTTGTGAAGGAAACGATCAAACCAAGGAGAACAAGCTATCAGTTGCTGTTCAGAAGTTTGGCAATATCAAGATGAAAGTTGGTGAATCCATGCATGAATATGATGAGAGGGTCAGTGGTATTATAAACAAGCTGAATGCACTTGGAAAGGTGTAATCTAACAAAGAAATAGCACTAAAGGTGGTGAGAGGACTTCCCAAATAGTGGGACGTAAAGACTATGGCTATGCGTGAATCAAAAGACCTTAACAAGGTTGACCTTCATGATTTTTTTGCTAATCTGAAGGCATACAACTTCGAAATACAAACCAGAGAAGGGAAACCTTCTACATCAAATTTCAAAACTGCTTTAACTGGTGTCAAGCTGGAACCAACTGGTTCAGTTGACAAATTTGTTGATCAGCTGAGCAATGACGTAATTTCATTGTTTTTCAAGAAGTTTGGAAGATTTATGAGGAGAAGGGGAACCTTTTGCAAACCTCGATGCTCTAATGCTCTCTTCGTCGTAATCCACCAGTTCTTGGAAACATCATGCAACTGGTGCCCTATCAGTTTCACTCTCCGCTCATCAGTGTACTCCAAAGACTCAAACAACATCTCTATGTCATCTAACCAACTGTCGCAATCGACATAAGTCTCTGTTCCTTTCAATGTTGGCGGTTTAAATGACCGAAATCTCTTCAACAGTGTTTCCATCGGTGTCGCTGTAACATCCTGTAAGGCCCAAGAATTACAGAATCGATAACCAAGATTATTAATCGTTATTAACGTGAGACTCGGAAGATATGAAAACGCATGACATGCAATGAGGGAAGAAAAGACATGAGAAAATAGGGTTTGCAAAACCGCACCCGCGCCCAGAACAGGAGTGCACCCGCGGTCATGCAATTGTGGATTTTTGCAAGAAAGGCCGAAGCCACACCGCACCCGCGGTGCATGGACAGTAAGTTGGCAAATTTTATTCGAGGCGACACCGCACCCGCGGTAAGAACAAGACCGCACCCGCGGTGGTGGTACCGCACCCGCGGTCTAAGATGTACCGCACCCGCGGTGCTGAATTTCAGAAAATGAAAGATAATGTCGAAGCATGAGCGCACCCGCGGTGCATGACACGACCGCACCCGCGGTCATGCGTGTTGCTTGAAAAATGATGCCACGTTTCAGATTGTGCATGCAGTATATATACAGATGAATGGCACGTAATTCATCAGAAAAATGGAGAAAGGGGCGAAGATTTTGATAGAAAATCCTTACGCCTTTTAGATTGGCGATTGTGGAAGATCTGTCTATCAGAATTCAAATCCGAACGCAGTACCGTGTTCCTCTCGACTCGAGCTACACAAGGACGTAAGTTTCATTACGTTTTGCAGTGTTTTGACATTATGATGTTGTCAGAATTTAATATGATTCAGATATGGTGTTTCTGCTACCATATATATTGTATAATCGAAGTCAGATTTCAGAATAGACTGGTTATGCAATTGTTATGAATTATGAAAGATATTGATTGATATTTTGATATCAGAATTGTGTTAGTATTCAGAGTATGAATTCTATTGACACAGATTAGGAGTTCCAGTATTATATCGGTGATGTTCAGATTGACGGGGTTATTCAGATTGTATTGTTGTGCCGTCGAAACATCAGTTGAGTTAGATTAATCAGATTCAGATATGATTTCGATTAGATTGTGATATTACTGATATGACTCAGATTGTATCTTGTTCAGATATTGATCAGATTGTATACTGATTTGAGTATTGATCAGAACAGATTGTGTATGGAGTTATTCACTGATATAGCGTATTCGATATTGTCATTTCAGATTGATATGGACAGAGTTGAATACAGATCATCGTCTTCGTCAGACCGGGACGACAAAGGTATAATTCATGTGATATTCGGGAAGATACAACTCAATTGAGATCTCATTTGAGTTTCCCAATAAAATCACATACTAGAATTATTATTGTTTAATGTATGATATAATTATGCTTTGTTTACGGATTGTTATTTATTGCATTTAAGATAGGGAGTCTTGACAGATCCGTCAAACTTCTAGATGTTCGGTGATATCACAGCTTAGGGGAAGATCATTCTCCTATTGTAGATGTGGATACAGATCAGGCCGAAGTCTAGGAATAAGACGTACCGTCACCCCGATTGGGAGGGTAGGTGATAGATCGTCTTATTCACACCGGGATCCCTAGAGTTATAATTGAGTCGAGTCTAGACATGATTTGAATAGAACTGCATGTGTTTATAGATATGGTTTCATAGACTATGAAACCCATGTTTATTGCTTTCAGTTATGACAGCATGTTTATATGATTTGCTTTTAATTGCATGTTCATCTGAATTGAGTTGCATGCTTATTTTGATTTGATTTCATAGATTATGAAATCTACAAAAGTAATAGATTTCATAGATTATGAAATCTATTACTTTTGAATATGATCATGATAGCATGTTTTATGATTTAGATTGTTTCTATACATGCTTACCATGTTTTATACTGGGATTTATTCTCACCAGAGTTATCCGGCTGTTGTCTTGTTTTGTATGTGTGCATGACAACAGGTGGGGCATGATCGGGTCAAGAAGATGACGAGAGAAGACGAGTTTAGCGTGGTGATTCCGGACTTACTGTAGAGTAGGTTTTATTACTAGAACTTTAGTAGTTGAATCCTAGATTAGTTAAAAGACTGTTGTACAGTATGGTTCTTTTATACTGAAATGTAGTTTTATACAGATATGTATATTATGTAGATGCCATTACCTTCCGCACTTTATTTTAAAAAGAAAAATTTTTAGACCCTGTTTTATCAGAACTGATAATTAAATCCCAAAGATGGTTAATGAGAAAGATCAGCGTCCGGGTCCCCACAACAGGTGGTATCAGAGCGATAGATCCTTTAGAAGGAGATAATCAGAGCGATAGATCTTTTAGATTGAGATAGTCAGCGTTGATAGATCCTTTAGATTGAGATAGAAGAGAATGAGCGGGGTAGATTGAATTTTCTTTCCTTGCATGTGATTGCTAGCATGAGATTTATTTCAATGTTGAATTACATTATGTGTGCTAGCATGATTTACTGCTTTCCCTATTAAAAGTTGTTTGTATCTGAGTTGATTGCGGCATGTAATTGTTAAGTCTTAATTAGAACCGAGTCAGGATCAGAGGAATATGACCAGAGGAGGGCTGAGACAGATTGTATAGATTATGTACTAATCTGTTTGATTATCAGATATACCGCCTCGGAGAATTTCAGAAAAGGTCAGTACTTCATCTGAACAGATAGAGGCATCAGAAATTCTGCTAGAAGAAAAGATGAAAGAATTTCAGTTATTGCAGCCGCCGATTCTGAATGGTATCGAGACGTCCGAAGATTGTCAGAACTGGTTTGATGATATAGAAATATTGTTCGATTTACTTGATTGTACAGATGAACGCAGAATTAAAATGGTGCCTTATCAGTTACGAGAAGCCGCCAGGAATTGGTGGATTACCAGTAGAAGAATGTGGGAACAGAGAGGTACAGTGATTTCGTTGGAAATATTCAGAACTGAATTTTATCGAAGATTTTTCTCAATCTCGTACCGAGAGGACAAGAAAGTAGAGTTTGAGAATTTGAACCAAGGTCAATTGAATATTGATGAATATATTGCTAGATTCTCTACTCTAATGCGTTTTGCTCCTCATTTAGCTGGAAATGATGAAGCTGTAGTGAATCAGTTCATCAGAGGGTTTAATTCGGAGGTAGTTGCATTTATGAATCTGCAGCGACCTTACCATTTTGCGGATATTTTGAGTAGAGCGAAGAGAGCTGAGGCAATTCTGATGTTTTAAAATAATTATATGACTTGATTGAAGAGAAAAGAAGGACATATACATGCCTGGAATTTGTTTACAAAAGAAACAAACAATTACGACGAACGCGGTGCGGCGGAGACGGAGTTCTCTTTTTTTTTTTTGTTTTCTCTCCTCTTCTTCTCTCGCTCCTCATGACTTTTCTACTGATTTTCTCTATGAAATTTTTGAGAATGAGGGGGAGGAGAATGGCTAGGAATGAAGGGAAAGTCTACTAATTAAATGGGATTTGAATAGCAAGATAAAAATCTTTCTTTCCTAGAGTTTGAGAGATAAGGAAATGAGGTGTGATATTATTTGATTGAGGGTTGATTTAGGAGGAATGTGGCCGATTTCTTTCTTATCAAAACAAGAGAGAATATTGCTTAATTATTAATTTTTGTTGATTAAAAGGTATGGGAATTATCTACCAAGAAAGGATAAGGAAGGAATAAAAAATGGTGAGTTGTCAAACTTAATTAAATCTACCAAGGGGGTGGCCGAATTCTATGATTAAAATGGGGTAAAATATTTCTTAATTATTAAATTTATCTCCTAAAAGTTTTAAACACTAATTATGTATTTTAGTGAAATAATAAATTAATTTGGGATAATAATTTTCTTGTATGCATGGCTAATTCTTTAAAATAAATTACTAACAAGTTAAGTTACAATTTCTTAAATAAAATATGCCTAGATTAATTTATCTCAATTGGTCATACATTTTAATTTAGGCTTTTAATTAAATTTTTGGACATAAAGGAACTTATTTACTACTTAACTCCAATTAATTAATTAAATCCCTAAACATTATTTTTCCTTAAAATAAATTATTCTTTATCTTAAATAAATTATAGGAATGTTTTCTTATCCTTACATTTTATCTCAATACTTAACTTGGGTCCGGCTTCGCTTATTTAACCGAAAAGATAAAAACTAAACTTTTCATTAAAATAAATTATCATGAATAAACAACTTTTAAAATTCTTTAAATATAAAAGAAATCATTTTAATTTAAATAATAGTAATTATGCATGACTTATACGTCTATTTTAACGGGTTCTACAACTCTCCCCTCTTAAAAGAAATTTTGTCCCCGAAATTAAAACTCACCGAATAACTCGGGATACCGACTCCTCATCTCTGGCTCCTATTCCCACGTAGCTCCCTCCTCTGAATGATTAAGCCATTTAACCTTCACTAGCTTCCCAGTTTGTTCCGAAGCTTCTTCTCCTGTCTGTCTAAGATTTGCACGGGTCTTTCTTCATAAGACAGGTTCGGAGTGAGCTGCAACTGTTTGAAATTCAAGACATGCGAAGGATTTGCCATATACTTCTTCACCATAGAGACGTGGAACACATTGTGTACCCCGGCCAGATTCGGCGGAAGAGCAACATGATAAGCTAACGTCCCAACCCTGTCGAGGATCTCAAATTGTCCAATGAATCTCGGACTGAGCTTTCCTTTCTTCCTAAAATGCATGACACCTTTCGTAGGTGCTATCTTCACAAAAACATGGTCGCCAAGGGCAAACTCTAGGTCTCTCCTCCTCTGATCCGCATAGCTCTTCTGTCGACTCTGAGCAGTCCTCATCCTATCACGGATCTTGACTACTACATCGGCAGCCTGCTGAATGATCTCTGGATCCAATTCTGATCTTTCCCCTACTTCATCCCAACGAACAGGCGATCTGCACTTACGACCATACAGTGCTTCATACGGAGCCATACCTATAGACGACTGAAAACTGATGTTATAGGTGAACTCTACCAGTGGCGAATTTGACTCCCAACTCCCTGAGAAATCAATTACACAAGCATGGAAAAGATCTTCCAAAATCTGGATAACGCTCTCTGACTGCCCATCTGTCTGAGGGTGGAAAGTTGTGCTAAACAACAACTTCGTACCCATAGTCGAATGCAAACTCTTCCAAAATGAGGAAGTGAATCTAGGATCTCGGTCAGACACTATAGAAATGGGAACACCATGAAGTCTGATTATCTCTCGGATATACAACTCTGCATACTGAATCATAGTGAAAGTCTTCTTAATGGGCAAGAAGTGCGCTGATTTGGTAAGACGATCAACAATCACCCCGATAGCATTTGACCCTTTGGATGACTTTGGCAAACCTACCATGAAGTCAATAGTAATATTCTCCCACTACCAATGGGAATAGGAAGAGGCTTGAGAAAGCCTGTTGGTCTCTGATGCTCCGCTTTCACTAGCTGGCACGTCAGACACTCGGATACAAAACGTCTGATATCCTTCTTCATTCCGGGACACCAATACAAAAACTGCAGATCTTTGTACATCTTCGTACTCCCATGATGAATAGAGTATGGTGATATGTGGGCCTCAGATAAAATATCTTCTTGAATAGAATCACTGCTAGGAACCCACATTCTGTCTTTATATCTCACAATACCGTCGCTAACTGTATACAAGACACTGTCCCTGGCCTCATATCTCTGCTTCCACTTCGCCAACTTCTCATCTGCTGGTTGTCCACTGCGAATACGGTCTAGAAGAGAAGACTGAATCGTCAAAGTAGATAGACGGGGAACTCTACCTCGAGGATATGTCTCTAGATCAAACCTCTGCATCTCAAACTAAAGAGGTCTCGGAATTGTCAAATGAGTCATCACTGCGACTTTCCTGCTCAATGCATCCGCAACTACATTAGCTTTGCCCGGGTGGTAGCTAATGTCACAGTAATACTCCTTCACTAGCTCCAACCAACGCCTCTGACGCATATTCAGCTCTTTTTGTGTAAATAGGTACTTGAGGCTTTTATGGTCGGTAAAGATCTGACACTTCTCCCCGTACAAATAATGCCTCCATATTTTCAAGGCAAAAACTACGGCTACCAACTCTTGATCATGGGTAGGGTAATTCTTCTCATGGATTTTCAACTGACGAGAAGAATATGCTATCACCTTTCCATGCTGCATCAACACTGCGCCTAACCCGAGCTTCGAAGAATCGGTATACAAAAGAGACTCGCCAGGCCTTGACAGCATGGCCAAAACTGAAGCTGATATAAGAGCTTGCTTCAAAGTATCGAAGCTCTTCTGACACTAATCACTCCACACAAATTTAACATTCTTCTTTGTCAACGACGTGAGTGGAACTGCGATAGAGGAGAATCCCTGAATAAACTTCCGATAATATCCTGCTAGCCCAAGGAAACTACGGATCTCTAATGAATTCTGCGGCACAACCTAGTCCCTGACTGGTGCAACTTTCACTGGGTCTACCTCAATACCGCTGCTAGAAATGATGTGGCCTAAGAACGCCACTTTCTCTAACCAGAATTCGCATTTACTGAACTTCGCGAATAGCTTATGCTTCTGTAGGGTCTGCAAAACTGGGGTCAGATGTCTGCTATGCGCCTCATGATTCTTTGAGTAAACGAGAATGTCGTATATGAATACTATCACGAACTGATAAAGATACAGCTGAAATACGCTATTCATGAGATCCATGAAGATCGCTGGCGCATTCGTCAAACCGGACGACATCATAAGGAACTCGAAGTGGCCATATCGAGTTCGGAAGGCAATCTTGAGGACATCGGCGTCTTTCACCCTCAACTGGTGATAACAAGAACGCAGGTCAATCTTTGAGAATACCGAAGCTCCCTGCAACTTATAAAATAAATCTTCAATCCACGGAAGTGGGTATCTGTTCTTCATTGTAACCATGTTCAACTCCCGGTAATCAATACAAAGCCTCATCGTACCATCCTTCTTCTTCACAAACAAGACTGGTGCGCCCCACGGGGAAAAACTCGGGCGAATTAACTTCTTGTCGAGAAGTTCCTGAATCTGCTTCTTAAGTTCTGCCATCTCTGTCAGAGCTAATCGGTACGGTGCTTTTGATATTGGTGCCGTACCTGGCATAAACTCAATAAAAAACTCCACCTCTCGCTCGGGTGGCATAACAGAGACGTCCTCACGAATACTTCTAGAAAATCCCTAAAAATTGGGACATCGGAGGCTGACTGACTTGGTGCCTCGGGAACGGATACAAAAGTCGCTACAAACGCACGACACCCTCTATGCATGAGCTTCCTAGCCTGGACACAAGGTATAATGTGCGGTAAAGGAAAGTACATGTCTGGGTCGAATAAGAACAGCTCTCTCCCCGGCGGTCGGACTAGCAAAGATCTCCGCTAGAAGTCGATAAAAACTTTGTTCCTTAATAGCCAATCCATTCCCATAATGATGTCAAACTCTGGCATCTGCATCACGATTATATCGGCATAAACAAGAGTGCCATGAAGTTCGAGGTCTATGTCTTGGATCACATTCGTGGCTTTCAGCTCCTCTCCAGAATGCAGCACTACCAAATACGTTTTATCTAGCCCAATGGTCTTGACCTTGAGGAAATTCGCAAAAACCTCTGAAATGAATGAATGAGTAGCCCCTGAATCTATCAAGGCATTCGTAGCTGAACCAGCTACAAAAATTCTCCCTGAAAGGTTGCAACACCAAGCTGAACCCAATAATCGCACGAACGAAACTTATAGACATGCGGAGGTCAAGGTTCTTCTATCTTAATTCCCGAAAGTAACACTGATTAGAGCATGAAATCATATCACAATTCTAAGTTCAAAATCTTAACCCAGACTCCCAAAACATTGAATTTCAAATACAAACTTAAAGCTTTAAGATACCTGTCATGAGCATGGTCTCCGGGTTCGTCTCCGCTGCATGGAGAGTAAAAACTCCGCCTATGGTAGGCAGAATCCCCTGAGGGCAATTCTTCAGTATGTGGTCCAGACTACAACACTTGTAGCACTTCCCTGAGCTATACATACAGGCTCAAGCGTGACGGCGCGTGCACTTATCATAGACTGGGTACTCTACGGTCCTCGGGACTGCCCGTCCCAGCTACTGCTGCTATCCTCTGTTCCTGGATGGGCCGTGGAAAGGACTCTTATTCTGATGCTGGTGCGGAGGAGGGCGGTGTGGCACATGGTCTGGTCGCTTGCCCTGGCGGTCTCTCTCTATATCATTTTGGTCCTGCTCTGCAGCTATAGCTCTAGAGACAGCGACATCATAGGTAGTAGGGCATGCCACCCTAACATCACGGCGCAAGATCGGCCGTAGACCATCTAGAAAATGCCTCAACTTGGCTCCAACATCACTTGCAATCAGGGGCACGAAATGGCTACCCCTCTCAAACTTACGGATGATCTCCGTAACAGTCATATCTCTCTGCCTCAGGGTCATTAACTCCCTGGTCAACCTGGAACGCACCTCGTCAGTAAAATATTTAGAGTAGAATACCTCTGTAAAGCGTGTCCGGCTTAGATTAGCGAAGTTCAAGGCTACGGATGCTCCTTCCCACCATAATCGAGCGTCTCCTACAAATAGATTGGTTGCACAACGAACCCTATCTTCATCTCCAAGCCCCATGAACTCGAAGATAACCTCAAGGGACTTAATCCAGCCCTCGGCAATCATGGGATCTGTCGTCCCTGAGAACTCCTTCGGTCTCATCTTCATGAACCGCTCATAGGTAGCATCAGGCCCCATCTGCATAGCTACCCCAGCATTGTTCCCCGCAAACTGTGCGAAGAACTGCGTCATTCCAGCTAGTATCTGGGCGTTCATGTCCGGTGGAGGGGGTGGTGGTAAATCTCTCTCCTGTCTACGATCCTCACCGTCCTCATGACGATGTTCATCATCCTCACGCGCTCAAGAACGCGTCTAGGAGGTTTACTGTTCCATACATAACCCATACATAACTAACATGCATAATTTCTATTATTTATTTAAATTTAAATAAATACTGTATAATCATAATCTGGAAATAAATCATTTAATGAAAACATGATGTTAAAATATTTCATGCTTTAAACGTAAAACTTACAGACCGAAGACATGACTTCGTGAACTTCTCGAGGTCAGTAATAGTACAACCCTATACAAGAACATAGACTCTGATACCAATTGTAAACGCCCGTATTTCGTATTAGTAAATTTACGGAATTATTTAAAATTTTCCTTTAAAAGTAATTAACTTACCTCATTCATAAAATAAACTGATAAAAAGGTTTAAATGTCAAAATAGGAGAGGAAGTAAATACTGTTTCAAAACATCACTTAAAAATATTTCAACAAGACAAAAATGAGTTTGAGCATAAAAATGATAAATAAACTGAAACATGAGGTCCTCGGGTTCCTACTACTTCCGACCCAAGCGAGCTCACTTGTTCCCGCCCTCGGTCCCGACTTCATCAGTACCTACAACAATCAAGTATATTGAGTCTAAAGGCTCAACATGCATATATCGTGAATAACAAGTATATATATATATATATATCATAAAAGCGAATGCAACATAAAAAGATCATATCGTAAAGCGTAACGTGAAAATATCTTGTCATGAGTAATTATAAATAGGTGCATAACTAAAGATCGTACGTAAAAGATTTTCTCGATAGAGCCCTGTCATAAAATATCATATTGTAATTTTCTGTAGAGATAATGTTCTATGCAAGTGGCCCATAACATAACATGAATCGTCTGATCAGACTAACCACACTATGCTGGTCGGTAGAGATCATCGCAGCCCTTAGACTGGATATCCGTACCCATACATAGACATAAACTGGTCGTAGGTCACCGGGTTAAGTAATAATCCCATAAGCATAATCCCATAAGCGTGAGGTGGCCACAAGGCATATCACATATATCTAAAAAATGAACCTTCTCTATTTTTATGCACGTAATATAATTAAAATCCTGTTTTTACCAAATTGGTTGGATTGTTCCCAGGCTCGCTGCAACCTAATTCTAACATGAGAAACAATCAAATATTTTTCTTGAGAATAACTTCGTAATTGAACCCAAAAACGGGGCCAACTAGACCAACAACTTAATTTCTAACCATGACTCCGTACCAACCCGAACAAACATCGAACAATTGTTTAGTCATGGTCGAAATACGCCTAACATGCTCAAAATTTTAATTCACGAAATTTGGTGAATGGAGGCCAAAATCTTGAAACGCTCTTTCGAGAGTCACTTTGGCACATTGCGCCGTAAATTCTCGTACGACTTCTAAACTTAACCAAATCACGAACGGCCTAAACATTATTTTCCTAACCCAATGAGGTACTGTCCAGTATAAAGCCGTAGGCTAAAAGCCAACCAAGGACTCAAAACAAGCCTCTGAACCGAAGCAATGCTGCTGTAAAAAACGCATGACAGCAGCTGCACTTGCTTGACTTTGTTTAAGAGGCTGCTGGTCATTGGGGGTTGAACAACCAACCAGAGTCCCTTACCAACATCCTAAGGTGTGGCTTGGACCATGGCTAAGGGCCCTAGGCCAAACACAATCCAAGCAAACACCCAAGGCAACCGAAACTTGAAACAGAGAACACCAAAAATCTGTACTGTGATGCATTGGTTCGCTTGCTGTCTTTCATCATTCCAGTGGACATACGATTGACCATGGCTCGACCTAGACATCATGAGGTATTGTGTGAACCATGGCTAAGGTCTAATAAGCCAACCAAGATCCACACAAACCTCAAAAGTCGAAACCACACACGCATGAAAAGAAAGGGGATCGAAGGGGGGGCGCTTGTCTTGTTTTGTTTTAAAACCGATGGGACTATGAACCAAGCCATGAAAGGTCATCTTGATCACGCCCTAGACATGCCATGGTCCTGCCCCACCTGTTGCCATGCACACATACAGACACGACAACAGCCGGATAACTCCGATGAGAACAAATCCCAGTATAAAACATGGATGCATGCAATGTAATTAATTCAAGTACAAAAGCATGGCATATATCAATTAACATGAATTATAATCTAAGACATGTAAAAGAATACAAATCTATATTCAAACTCTGATTCTTGACTCGATTCATTTCTACTCTAGGGATCCCGGTGTGAATAAGACGGTCTGTCACCTACCCAACCACTCGGGGTGATGGTACGTCTTATTCCTAGACTTCGGTCAACTCTGTATCGAGGGTCTACACATAGAGAAACTCTACTACTATGAGTCGATACACCGAAACGTCTAGTTTTGGCCGATCTGCCAATATCTCCTATCTCAGGACTCGAATATAAATCAATAAACAATACATTACATAATCAAATGTAATAATAATCTAGTATGTGATTTAGGGAAACTCGTATCAAATCTGAATCGAGTTGTGCAATCCCGTGACCACATGAATTATACCTTTCTTGTCGAACAATCTGTCACACTCTCGAATCAGCTGCCACTCTGTCAAATCTAGTCTGAAATGACAATGTAACAATGCACTCTATCAAGACATAACTCATATCAAAATCTTGCACAAGTCAATACTTAATCATACTCCATCTCGGTAACAATCGACGGCATAACGGCGTATTTCTTTGATACCGGTAACTCAATCTCAACATATAACAATATCATAATCTCATCAACATCACAATAATCTCATTATCACTTCAAAATCGGTACACCATCATACACATAGGCTGGAATTTCGAAATAATGGCATACGATAACCGAAAATCAATCCGATTGCATTTCTATAATGTGCACCCTATCAAGAACACATTCCTTCAATAAAATCATGACTTCTCCAACACATAAATATCGAGACATGCTGGAAATGAACAATACTTACATCCTTTCATAGCCAACGATGCAAGGATCGATAATCCCTACTTATCTCAAAATTTGGATGGATTAATTTTGTACAAGCTCAATTTAAAGCCATGAAGAACTTGAGGAATTTTGGAAGAAGCTCTCGGTTCTCTCTACAGAAAAATGGAGAAGAATGAATCAGCATGAGACTCTATATATATACATGCCATGTGTCATAAGCACAAACAAAGGTGGCACTTCCGCATGCAGCACCGCGGGTGCGGCGTGAACAACAGCGCGGGTGCGCTCGTGTCTCGGCAGCAATTCCATTTTCTAAAAATGATGACCGCGGGTACGGTCCCTGCATGCACCGCGGGTGCGGTATTGATTCCACAAAATTTCTCAACTCACTGGCCATGCACCGCGGGTGCGGTGGCTCCAAGACTGCGGGAGCGGTGTGGTTTCGATCATGCCTTATAACATTTCCATTTTCATGCCGAACTTCTTCATTTTCCCCTTCTGACCTCTATATGCCTTATTCATAACATACTTATCAAGTACTTCATAAACATTAATCAAAAGTCTGGGCATTACATTTCTCCCCCTCTTAGCCATGAGTTCGTCCTCGAACTCGCAAACAACTAATCAACAATAGTAAAGGAAGAAATGAAATCAGAACTGAACGAAAACTCACATCATATGAATAACTCGGGGTGCCTCTGTCTCATCTCTGACTCTGTCTCCCAAGTCGCTTCTTCGATGCCATGACGATCCCACTGAATCTTTACTAGCGGAATAGTCTTCGTTCTGAGCTGTTTCTCTTTCCGATCAAGAATCTGTATCGGTCGCTCAACATAGCTCAAAGTCTGATCTAACTCGGCTTCGTCAGGCTGAATGACATGAGAACTGTCTGGCATATATCTACGCAGCATCGATACATGAAATACGTCATGTATCCCAGATAATGAAGGAGGAAGAGCAAGTCTATAAGCTCGATCGCCAATCTTCTCAAGAATCTCATATGGACCGACGTATCTAGGAGACAACTTCCCTTTCTTGCCAAATCTGACAACACCTCTGAAAGGAGAAATCTTCAAAAATACTCTGTCTCCCTGATCAAACACTAACGGTCTGCGTCTGATATTGGCATACTTGGCTTGCCTATCCTGCGCTGTCTTCATTCTCTTCTGAATGATCTTCACCTTCTCAGTCATATCTCGAATCATATCAGGCCCCAACTCTGGTACCTCAGAGATATCATCCCAGTACAACGGAGATCTACAATTCTTTCCGTATAAAGCTTCGAACGGTGCCATCTCAATGCTAGTCTGATAGCTGTTGTTGTATGAAAACTCACACAACGGCAATGAATCTTGCCAACCAGTACCAAAATCTAGTACTACAGCTCTCAGCATATCCTCCAAAGTCTGGATAGTCCGCTCTGACTGTCCGTCCGTCTGAGGATGATAAGCAGTGCTCAGGTGTAAAGTCGTACCCAAAGCCTGTTGCAAGCTGTGCCAAAATTGAGAAGTAAATCGTGGATCACGATCTGATACGATCGACTTCGGCACACCGTGCAATCTGACGACCTCTCTGAAATACAATTCTGCCATCTGATCGGGTCGATAGGTCATTCTGTACGGAATAAAACACGCTGATTTGGTCAGCCTGTCAATGATGACCCAAATCGAGTCACAGCCTCGCGAAGATCGAGGTAACTTCGTCACGAAATCCATGGAAATGTGATCCCATTTCCATTCAGGAATAGACAAACTCTGAAGTAAACCTCCGGGCTTCTTTCTTTCTGCCTTCACCTGCTGGCAATTCATGCATTTAGACACAAATTCTGCAATATCTGTCTTCATCTGCTTCCACCAGAATTGTGTCTTCAAGTCATTGTACATCTTCCTGCCACCAGGATGAATGCTGAACCGACTACAATGTGCTTCTGACATGATCTGTCGTCTCAAATCTGAAATCTCTGGCACTACTAAGCGGTTATTCACATACAGAACAGAATCTCTAACCTGATACTCTGATATATGACCTGCTCTGACCATATCAATCGATCTCTGAACACTCGAATCGGTTCTCTGCGCTTCTTTGATCTTCAAAATCAGATCTGGCTCAATCTGAATCGCAGCAAGTCGCAACGGTCTACTCTCTGTATCAAATGTCAATCCAGACAAACAACAATCCTCTACTAAATTCGATACACCTACTGTCGACAAGGAAAGAGCACATACCTTTCGACTCAAGGCGTCTGCCGCTGCATTCGACTTCCCTAGATAGTACTTGATCTCGCAATCAAAATCTTTCAGCAGATCAAGCCATCGTCGCTGCCTCATGTTCAACTCTGACTGAGAAAAGAGATACTTCAGGCTCTTATGATCGGAATAGATCTCAAATTTCTCGCCATACAAATAATGACGCCAGATCTTCAAGGCAAAGACAATCGCCGCCAATTCAAGATCATGAATCGGATAACGAGTCTCGTGCGGCTTCAGCTGTCTAGAGGCGTACGCTATCACGTGCCCTCGCTGCATAAGAACACATCCTAGCCCTCTGTGAGATGCGTCACAGTATACAACGAACTCACCTGTACCTGAAGGAATCGTCAAGACAGGCGCACTAGTCAGCCTCTTCTTCAACTCCACAAAACTGGCTTCACAATCTTTGGACCACACAAATGGCATGTTCTTCTGTGTCAACTGGGTGATAGGCTTCGCTATACTGGAGAAATCTCGGATAAAACGACGCTAATACCCTGCTAGACCCATGAAACTGCGTATCTCTGGCACAGAAGTCGGTCTCGGCCAACTTATCACAGCCTCAACTTTACTCGGATCTACCGCAATACCATCTCTAGATATAATATGCCCCAAAAAGACAACCTGTTTCAGCCAAAATTCGCACTTGGACAATTTGGCGTATAACTGCTCTTTTCTCAAAGTCCGCAATACAATTCTCAAATGTTCTGCATGCTCAATCAGACTCTTCGAATACACCAAAATATCATCAATGAACACAATCACAAAATAATATCTCTGAAAAATGCGGTTCATCAAACTCATAAATACCGCTGGTGCATTCGTTAAACCAAAAGGCATAACGATAAACTCGTAGTGCCCATACCTGGTCCGGAATGCAGTCTTCGGGATATCAACGTCTCTAACTCTGAGCTGATGATACCCTGATCTCAAATCAATCTTCGAGTATACAGAAGATCCCTGTAACTGATCAAACAGATCGTCGATGCGAGGCAAAGGATACTTGTTCTTCACTGTTGCCTTGTTCAACTGCCTATAATCAATACACAGTCGCATCAAACCATCTTTCTTCCTAACGAATAGTACCGGAGCACCCCAAGGTGATACACTCGGTCTAATGTACCCCTTGGACAGAAGATCTTCTAACTGCGCTTTTAATTCCTTCAGTTCAATAGGCGCCATCCTATACGGAGCTTTCGAGATAGGAACACTGTTTGGCACAAGATCTATGCTAAAATCTACCTCTCGAACTGGAGGCAACCCTGGAATCTCATCTGGGAACACGTCTGCAAACTCGCAAACCATTGGCAGATCTGCCAATGCTGGGCTCGACTTCAGTAGATCTACTGAATATACAAGAAAGCCCTCTGCTCCTCTCTGAAGCAATCTACTCATAGTCAGAGCAGATACTAAGGGAATCCGAGATCTGGAACCCTTTCCGTAGAATTTCCACTCATCTGTCATTCCGGGTCTGAATCTGACAATCTTGTGGAAACAATCTACAGTGGCCCTGTACTTGGTTAACATATCTATGCCAACTATACAGTCAAAATCAGCTAAACCAAGTACTACATAGTCTAAATCAATCTCATGCCCCTCAAACTGAAGCATACAGTGTCTAACAGTAGTCACAGATATCAATCCACTTCCCAACGGAGAAGCTATAGACACTACCGTAGACATCGACTCAACATGCAATGAATGTCTCAATGCAAAATGTTTGGATATAAATGTATGGGATGCACATGTGTCTATCAACACATATGCAGGATAACCACAAAGAAAACAGTTACCTGCAATCACGTCATCTGGTGCCTCCTGCACCTGCTCCTCTGTCAGCGCAAATACCCTAGCCTGCTGTCGGGAAGGTTGACTCACTGTTTGAGTCTGACTACCTCCGGGTCTCTGCTGGGTCTGTGTAGATGGTGGCTGGAAGGAGTGTACAGAGGATGCCTGTCTCTCCATCTGTGGCACTGGTGCTGATGACCCTGCACTCTGGAATCGTTGTGCACCTCTCTGGGGACAAACTCTGGCGAAGTGTCCCTGTTGCCTACAGATGTCGCAGCGTCCCATAACTCCTTGACACTGCTCCGTGGCATGTCGCCCTCCGCACGAACTACAGTATACGCCACTGTAATCTGATCCCTGACCTCTCTGTCGAGATCCACTCGAACTCGATGAACTGCTCCCGGATTTCTTAAACTGCTTGCCTTTAGCCTTCAGAAATTCCTTCTTGCCACTACTACTAGATCCACTATCGAAGCGAGGAGGAGGTGGTGGAAACTGAACAGCGGTAGGCTGTGGCTGTCTCTACCCCTGAACACCGTAAGAAGCGCCTCGCTGCCTGATCAGGCCAGCCTCTGCTCCCTTAGCTCTGTTCAGTGCCTCTGAAAAAGTATTAGGCCGTCCCGTGTTCACCAAAGTAAAGACATCTGGATTCAGCCCGTTGATGAAATGATTGGCCACTGCCTCGTCGTTCCCTGCCACATGCGGTGCAAATCGAAGCAACGCAGAAAATTTAGCAACATACTCCTCGATATTCCACTGTCCCTGTCTCAGATTCGCAAATTCAGCTCCTTTATCTTTTCGGTAGGAGACGGGGAAGAAGCGCTGATAGAACTCATCCTTGAAGACTTTCCACGTAATGTCAATACCTCGGTGCTCCCAGGCTCTCTTCGCAGTCAACCACCAGCTTTTTGCAACCTCTTGCAGCTGATGCCCTACCAATTTCACACGTCGCTCATCAGTATATGCCAAAGACTCAAACAACATTTCGATATCATCAAGCCAGCTCTCGCACTCTACTGCACTCTCTGTGCCCTTCAGGGTAGACGGATGAAAAGACTGAAACCTCTTCAATAAGGTCTCCATCGGCGTAGCGGTAACATCCATCTGTGCACCTGATGTGCTACCCTGCTCTGGCTGTGGTATACGTCTAGGCGGTATAAATCTGATTATCAAACTGATTAGTACACAATCAATATCATCTGTCTCAGCCCTCCTCTGATCATAAACTCTGATCGAGAATCGGTTCTAATTCAGGCTTGACAAATATATGCTGTAAATCGATTCAGATAATACAACAACATATAATAGGGAAAGCAATAAATCATGCTAGCATCTCAAAAGCAAGGAAGATGACTCGATCTACCCCGTTCATTCTATACTATCTCAGTCTACAGAACCTACTGCTCTGATACCACCTGTTGTGGGGACCCGGGCTCTAACTCAATTCTTTTGGGATTTATTGGATCTTTGCTCGAAAATGTGGGTCAAAATTTTGCTTTTAACATTAATTCAAATGTATAATTAAAGCATAACATGTCTTTATAATAATTAAACAACATCATGTACATACAAGTCTGTTTAGTACAATCATACGCTAGTGTTTAAATACCAACTACAAACATAAGTAGTCCAAGTCTAATAAGCAAACACTAGAAATCTTCAACGCCCGAGATCTCCATGCTAACATCAATCTCTCATCTAGCTCGAGACCCAGATCCTGCCCCACCTGTTGCCATGCACACATACAGACACGACAAAAGCCGGATAACTCCGGTGAGAACAAATCCCGGTATAAAACATGGATGCATGCAATGTAATTAATTCAAGTACAAAAGCATGGCATATATCAATTAACATGAATTATAATCTAAGACATGTAAAAGAATACAAATCTGTATTCAAACTCTGATTCTTGACTCGATTCATTTCTACTCTAGGGATCCCGGTGTGAATAAGACGGTCTGTCACCTACCCAACCACTCGGGGTGACGGTACGTCTTATTCCTAGACTTCGGTCAACTCTGTATCGAGGGTCTACACATAGAGAAACTCTACTACTATGCGTCGATACACTGAAACGTCTAGTTTTGGCCGATCTGCCAATATCTCCTATCTCAGGACTCGAATATAAATCAATAAACAATACATTACATAATCAAATGTAATAATAATCTAGTATGTGATTTAGGGAAACTCATATCAAATCTGAATCGAGTTGTGCAATCCCGTGACCACATGAATTATACCTTTCTTGTCGAACAATCTGTCACACTCTCGAATCAGCTGCCACTCTGTCAAATCTAGTCTGAAATGACAATGTAACAATGCACTCTATCAAGACATAACTCATATCAAAATCTTGCACAAGTCAATACTTAATCATACTCCATCTCGGTAACAATCGACGGCATAACGGCGTATTTCTTTGATACCCGTAACTCAATCTCAACATATAACAATATCATAATCTCATCAACATCACAATAATCTCATTATCACTTCAAAATCGGTACACCATCATACACATAGGCTGGAATTTCGAAATAATGGCATACGATAACCGAAAATCAATCCGATTTCATTTCTATAATGTGCACCCTATCAAGAACACATTCCTTCAATAAAATCATGACTTCTCCAACACATAAATATCGAGACATGCTGGAAATGAACAATACTTACATCCTTTCGTAGCCAACGATGCAAGGATCGATAATCCCTACTTATCTCAAAATTTGGATGGATGAATTTTGTACAAGCTCAATTTAAAGCCATGAAGAACTTGAGGAATTTTGGAAGAAGCTCTCGGTTCTCTCTACTGAAAAATGGAGAAGAATGAATCAGCATGAGACTCTATATATATACATGCCATGTGTCATAAGCACAAACAAAGGTGGCACTTCCGCATGCAGCACCGCGGGTGCGGCGTGAACAACAGCGCGGGTGCGCTCGTGTCTCGGCAGTAATTCCATTTTCTAAAAATGATGACCGCGAGTGCGGTCCCTGCATGCACCGCGGGTGCGGTATTGATTCCACAAAATTTCTCAACTCACTGGCCATGCACCGCGGGTGCGGTGGCTCCAAGACCGCGGGAGCGGTGTGGTTTCGATCATGCCTTATAACATTTCCATTTTCATGCCGAACTTCTTCATTTTCCACTTCTGACCTCTATATGCATTATTCATAACATACTTATCAAGTACTTCATAAATATTAATCAAAAGTCTGGGCATTACAGACTGAAACCAATGGACTAACACCTTCCTAACACAACTTGTGTCTAGATGCATCCTTGAGTGCCTGGAACCGAGCCAACCCCTGCAATCACAAAAACGAGCCAAAACAGTGAAGGCACAAGGAAAGGGCCGAAAATTCTGTACAAGTTTTTATGAAATGATGCTGTCAAAATTTCGGTTTTGCTTCATTATTCATGCACATATGATGTTTTAAAATAATTATATTACTTGATTAAAGAGAAAAAAAGGACATATACATGCCCGGAATTTGTTTACAGAAGAAACAAACAATTACGACGAACACGGCACGGCGGAGACGGAACTCTTTTTTTCTTTCTTGTTTTCTCTCCTCTTCTTCTCTCGCTCCTCACGATTTTTCTACTGATTTTCTCTCTAAAATTTTCGAGAATGAGGGGTAGGAGAATGGCTAGGAATGATGTAAGGGCCTGAGATTGTAGGTTGATAGAATGAAATTATGAAGTGTTGCATTGAATGAGGCACCCTACCCGCGCCCCAAACAAGACTGCCCTCGTGGTTATTTATGTTGAATTTCAGAATGTGTTTCCGAAGCAACACCGCAACCGCGCTATGAAAAGGACTGCACCAGCGGTTAATGGCCAGTAGGTAGGATTTTGACATATAAATGAGACCGCACCCGTGGTGAAAACAGAACCGCACCCGAGGTCGTCGATTTTGGAAAATTGGAAGGGAGGCCGAGAGTTGAGCGCACCCGCGGTGAAAAGTTAGCGCACCCGCGGTGCAACATGTTGGATGAAAAATAAGACACTTGCCCTTGCCATGCATATATTATTTGTTGTCTTTCGTTCCTTCTTCCTTCAACATCAGATAACCGAGAGCACCATGGTAGAATTCTCAAGGTTGCTTCAAGCTTAGAAATTGAATAGCACACAAGCCGATCAACCGATTTTCAATCCGAGTTCAGATTTATATTCCTCTCTTCGATAGCTTCGTAAGGATGTAAGTATTACTATGTTTCAACATGTTCTGAAGTTTAGATGTTGGGGAAATTTTGATATGATTGAGATTATGTGTCCTTATAATTATCGTGAACATATATTCGAAATCGGATCGAAGAAATGATATAGTATGCGAGTATTATGATTTTCCAGCATATATGTATATGAGATTATGCAGATTTTGGAGCTTATGATGTATAGATTGTGATGGATATGACTTGATGATATTGAGTATTGATATTTGAGTTGATTGGTATCGAGAAACTACGCTGTTATGCTGTTGAAATGTACTGAGACTGAATAATGATACATACATGTATTAGTTTGAGTTGGAGATTGATATTGAGATTGATTATGAGCTGTGTTATCGTATATGTGATGTTGAGATTGACGAAGTTGTAGAGATTTGATTCTTATGTCGTCAAAACATCAATAGAATAACATATGATTTGATTCAGTATTGATTGAGATTGTATCGTTATATCGTTGACATTGATCAGAGTATGTCTTGAGTTGAATATTGATCAGAACAGGTATTGAATGAATTGGATATTGATATTGTGTCTATTCGATGTTGTCATTGCCAGATATTTGGATATGGACAGGTTTGATTACGAGACTTCGACTTCGTCAGATCGAGAAGAGAAAGGTATAATTCATGTTTATCTGGGAAGACACAACTCAAATGAGATTCAATTGAGTTTCCCAACAAAATCACATACTAGATTGTTGTTTATATTTTAAATGCTTATGCTTTGTTTATAGATTCATATTCAAGCCTTTAAGATAGGTGAGTCATTTGGTAGATTCTCCAAATAACTAGACTTTTGGTGGTGTCGACGCTTCGGATCAGAATCACTCCGTTGTAGATATTCGATACAGTCAGGACCGAATTCTAGGAATAAGATGTAACGCCACCCCGAATGGGAGAGTAGGTGGGAGATCTGTTATATCTTATTCACACCGGGATCCCTAGAGTTAGATAAGAGTCAAGTCCAAGATATGAGTTGGATTTTTAAGTTGATTGTTTTATATTCTCATGTTTCATAGACTATGTGGAACATGTTGTTATTGATTACATTCATGATAGTATGTTCATGTTTTATTTTGTATATTCATGTATTATGGTTTGTATTCTCTTGCATGATATGCATGTATACATGTCTTATACTGGGATTTGTTCTCATCGGAGTTTCCGGCTGTGGTTGTGTCTGTATGTGTGCATAACAACAGGTGGGGCATGATCAGGGTCGACACAGAGATGAGAGATCGAGATAGCGTGGAGATTACGGGCCAAGAAGAAGTACTAGGGGTTTCTTACTAGACATTTACTACTTGTGGTTTGTAGTTAGAATTGAACACTAGTTTGTATAGATGGAATGAAACAAGACATGTATTTTGTTTGATAAAATAAAACGAGTATAGTTTTGTGTATGATTTATATACATTTAATTAGAATGTTAAAAGAAAAAAAATTTTGTCTCACATTTTCTAGCAAAAATCCAATTAATCCCAAAAAGAATTGAGTTAGAGCCTGGGTCCCCACAACAGGGGTTATCAGAGCGATAGATCCTTTAGATTGAGATAGAAGAGAATGAGCGGGGTAGATTGAGTTTTCTTTCCAGATTTTGTGATGCTAGCATGTGACTTGCGATAATGTTGAATTACATTGTATATGCTAGCATGATACTATGATATACTGCTTTGCAATATATGTTTACCTGATTATCTGAGTTGAATTGGTGTTATGTATTTTGAGTATGAATCCGATCTGATTCTTGATCAGCAGTAAGATGATCAGAGAAAGATTGGAACATGTTTGTAGTATTTGGTTACTAATGTTTTGATAAGCAGATATACCTCATCGAAGAATTCCGGAAAGGAGTAATACTTCGACTGAACAGATAGATATATCAGAAATTCCGATGGAAATACAGTTGAAGAGGTGTCAATTGTTTCAACCGCCGATTCTGAAGGTTACTGAGACGCCAGTAGATTGTGAGAATTGGCTTGATGACACAGAAATGCTATTTGAATTTCTTGGTTTCACAGATGATTCTAGATTTAAACTAATTGAGAACCAGTAATAGGAGATTGCAAGGAGATGGTGGCTAGTAACTAAAGAAGCCCTGGAACAGCGTAGTTCAATGATTACGTGGAAAATTTTTAAGGTTGAATTCTATCAAAGATTTTTCCCCGTATCATTCAGACATGATAAAGATGCAGAGTTTTCAAATCTGAGACACGATCACTTGAGCATTGATGAGTATTTGACTCAGTTCTTTATCTTGCTACATTTTTTCCCTCATGTGGCTAGAAATGATGAAGCTATATCTAGTCAGTTCATTCAGGGATTGAATCCGGAGATACGTACATTGGTGAATGTGAAACGACCGATTAATTTTGCTGATACCTTGAACAAAGCCAAAAGAGCAGAAACAATTCTGATGGGACAAAAGGGGGTTTCGTATCTCCTTCCAGCACCGAGACTACAGCAACTGCCTTCCAGAATCGAGATTGGCAGCAGCAGTGGTGAAAAGAAAGAAGAGCTGAAAGTTCGAAAGAAGTAGTTTAAGAAGTTAGGAACTGGTTTGTCTAGCTCCAGTGGTTCTAGCCCGGGTTATACTGGAGTATATTGCAGGACGTTCGGAGGGAGACATTCCACAGAACAATGCCAGGGAGTGACTGGTAGTTGCAATATCTGTAGACAGCGGGGACACTTTGCGAGAGTTTGTCCACAGAAAGGTTCCCGAAGATTTCATGGGGCATAATCAATCCGTTGAAGTGACTAAGGAACAAACCCCAGATACAATTGATGATATAGTGACAGGTAATTGTTCTTTTACGATTATTTCACGTATGTATCGAGAGATACGAATACATTCTATACATGATTTCGTATGAATTGCATTGATATATGCTTTATCTGTTGGGTCTGTTTGTGATAAACATAAAAAATGTACATTAATTAATTTTTTTATAATATAAATATACAGTTTTTGTTTTATTAAATGTTTAAATATTATATGTTTTATAATAAATTGTATAAAATATAAGTAGTTGTGTAATTACAAGTTTTTACTATTTTTTGCAAGTTCGATAAAACAAGAATAAACTTGGCGTTTCAAATGGGATTAAGATAATTCTTGGACCTGTAGAAAGCTGATGTTAATATCTACAATATTGATGGCACCCTGTCATAAAATATTATATCGTAATTTTCTGTAGAGATAATGTTCTACGCAAGTGGCCCATAACATAACATGAATCGTCTGATCAGACTAACCACATTATACTGGGCGGTAGAGATCATCGCAGCACTTGGACTGGATATCCGTACCCATACATAGACATAAACCGGTCGTAGGTCACCGGGTGAAGCAATAATCCCATAAGCGTGAGGTGGCCACAAGATATATCGCATATATCTCAAAAATAAACCTTTTCTATTTTTATGCACGTAATATAATTAAAATCCTGTTTTTACCAAATGGGTTGGATCATTCCGAGGCTCGCTGCGACCTCATTCTAACATGAGAAACATGCAAATATTTTTCTTGAGAATAACTTCGTAATTGAACCCAAAAACAGGGCCAACTAGACCAACAACTTAATTTCTAACCATGACTCCGTACCAACCCGAACCAACATTGAAACATCGTTTAGTAATGGTCGAAATACGCCTAACATGATGAAATAATGCTCCTAAAAATTTTAATTCACGAAATTTGTTGAATGGAGGCCAAAATCTTGAAACGCTCTTTCGAGAGTTACTTTGGCACATTGCACTAAAATTCTCGTACGACTTTTAAACTTAACCAAATCACAAACGACCAAGACCATGACCTTCCTAACCCAATAAGGTACTGTCCAGTCCAAGTTCATAAGCTAAAAGCCAAACAAGAACATGAAACAAGCCTCTGAACTGAAGCGATGCTGCTGTCAAAAATGCGTGACAGCAGTTGCGCTTGCTTGACTTTGTTTAAGAGGCTGCTAGTCATTGGGGGTTGAACCACCGACCAGAGTCCCTTACCAACATCCTAAGGTGTGGCTTGAACCATGGCTAAGGGCCCTAGGCAAACCACAATCCAATCAAACACCCAAGGCAATCGAAACTTGAAACCGAGAACACAAAAAATCTGTACTGTGATACATTGGTTCGCTTGCTGTCTTTCATCAATCCAGTGGCCATATGATTGAACATGACTCGACCTATACATCATGAGGTATTGTGTGAACCATGGATAAGGGCTAAAAAGCTAACCAAGATCAACACAAACCCCAAAAGTCGAAACCACACACACATGAAAAGAAAGGGGATCGAATAAGGGGGGGCGCTTGTCTTGTTTTGTTTTAAAACCGATGGGACTATGAACCAAGGCATGAAAGGTCATCTTGGTCACTCCCTAGACATGCCAAGGAGGGGTTATAACCATGGCTGCAGCCCCTAGGACAGCCAAGATCCGAACCCCCACGTTAGCCCATAAACCATGCAAATCGAGACACGAAATTTCACCATGGAGAGTTGATGGGGGGGAAGGGACTAAAAACAATGGACTAAAACCTTCCTAACACACCCTATATAGTGTCTAGATGCAGCCTTGAGCGCTTGGAACCGAGCCAACACTTGAAATCACAAAAACGAGCCAAAACCGTGAAGGCACAAGGAAGGGGCAGAAAATTCTGTACAAGTTTTTATGAAATGATGCTGTCAAAATTTCGGTTTTGCTTCATTATTCATGCACATATGATGTTTTAAAATAATTATATGACTTGATTGAAGAGAAAAGAAGGACATATACATACCTGGAATTTGTTTACAAAAGAAACAAACAATTACGACGAACGCGGTGCGGCGGAGACGGAGTTCTCTTTTTCTTTCTTGTTTTCTCTCCTCTTCTTCTCTCGCTCCTCATGATTTTTCTATTGATTTTCTCTCTGAAATTTTTGAGAATGAGGGGGAGGAGAATGGCTAGGAATGAAGGGAAAGTCTACTAATAAAATGGGATTTGAATAGCAAGATAAAAATCTTTCTACCCTAGAGTTTGAGAGATAAGGAAATGAGGTGTGATATTATTTGATTGAGGGTTGATTTAGGAGGAATGTGGCCGATTTCTTTCTTATCAAAACATGGGAGAATATTGCTTAATTATTAATTTTTGTTGATTAAAAGGTAGGGGAATTAACTACCAAGAAAGGATAAGGAAGGAATCAAAAATGGTGAGTTTTCAAACTTAATTAAATCTACCAAGGGGGTGGCCGAATTCTATGATTAAAATGGGGTAAAATATTGCTTAATTATTAATATTATCTCCTAAAAGTTTTAAACACTAATTATGTATTTTAGTGAAATAATAAATTAATTTGGAATAGTAATTTTCTTGCATGCATGGCTAATTCTTTAAAATAAATTACTAACATGTTAAGTTACAATTTCTTAAATAAAATAAGCCTAGATTAATTTATCTCAATTGGTCATACATTTTAATTTAGGCTTTTAATTAAATTTTTGGACATAAAGGAACTTATTTACTACTTAACTCCAATTAATTAATTAATTCCCTAAACATTATTTTTCATTAAAATAAATTATTCTTTATCTTAAATAAATTATAGGAATGTTTTCTTAACCTTACATTTTATCTCAATACTTAACTTGGGTCCGGCTTCGCTTATTTAACCGAAAAGATAAAAACTAAACTTTTCTTTAAAATAAATTATCATGAATAAACAACTTTTAAAATTCTTTAAATATAAAAGAAATCATTTTAATTTAAATAATAGTAATTATGCATGACTTATACGTCTATTTTAACGGGTTCTACAACTCTCCCCTCTTAAAAGAAATTTTGTCCCCAAAATTAAAACTCACCGAATAACTCGGGATACCGACTCCTCATCTCTGGCTCCTATTCCCACGTAGCTCCCTCCTCTGAATGATTAAGCCATTTAACCTTCACTAGCTTCCAAGTTTGTTCCGAAGCTTCTTCTCCAGTCTGTCTAAGATTTGCACGGATCTTTCTTCATAAGACAGGTTCGGAATGAGCTGCAACTGTTTGAAATTCAAGACATGCGAAGGATTTGCCATATACCTCTTCACCATAGAGACGTGGAACACATTGTGTACCCCGGCCAGATTCGGCGGAAGAGCAACATGATAAGCTAACGTCCCAACCCTGTCGAGGATCTCAAATGGTCCAATGAATCTCGGACTGAGCTTTCCTTTCTTCATAAAACGCATGACACCTTTCGTAGGTGCTATCTTCACAAAAACATGGTCGCCAACGGCAAACTCTAGGTCTCTCCTCCTCTGATCCGCATAGCTCTTCTGTCGACTCTGAGCAGTCCTCATCCTATCACGGATCTTGACTACTACATCGGCAGCCTGCTGAATGATCTCTGGATCCAATTCTGATCTTTCCCCTACTTCATCCCAATGAACAGGTGATCTGCACTTACGACCATACAATGCTTCATACGGAGCCATACCTATAGACGACTGAAAACTGATGTTATAGGTGAACTCTACCAATGCCGAATTCGACTCCCAACTCCCTGAGAAATCAATGACACAATCATGGAAAAGATCTTCCAAAATCTGGATAACGCTCTCTGACTGCCCATCTGTCTGAGGGTGGAAAGTTGTGCTAAACAACAACTTCGTACCCATAGTCGAATGCAAACTCTTCCAAAATGAGGAAGTGAATCTAGGATCTCGGTCAGACACGATAGAAATGGTATTACCATGAAGTCTGATTATCTCTCGGATATACAACTCTTAATACTAAATCATAGTGAAAGTCGTCTTAATGGGCAAGAAGTGCGCTGATTTGGTAAGACGATCAACAATCACCCAGATAGCATTTGACCCTTTGGATGACTTTGGCAAACCTACCAAGAAGTCCATAGTAATATTCTCCCACTTCCAATGGGAATAGGAAGAGGCTTGAGAAAGCTTGTTGGTCTCTGATGCTCCGCTTTCACTAGCTGGCACGTCAGACACTCGGATACAAAACGTCTGATATCCTTCTTCATTTCGGGACACCAACACAACAACTGCAGATCTTTGTACATGTAATGCCCAAGAATTATAGAATTGACAAACCAAGAGTATTAATCTTCGTTACCGTGAGATTCGGAAGATAGGAGAATGCATGACGTGCAATGAGGGAAGAAAAGATATGAGAAAATAAAAGTTTTTATTTGAGACAAGACCGCACCCGCGCTTAGAGCAAGAGTGCACCCGCGGTCATGCAATTATGGAATTTTGGAAGATGAGGCCGAAGCCACACCGCACCCGCGGTAAGAACAAGACTGCACCCGCGGTGGTGCTACCGCACCCGCGCTGCTACACTTACCGCACCCGCGGTCGTGACTTGAAGAAAATTATAAGCATGCCGAAGCATGAGCGCACCCGCGCTGCTATACTCACCGCACCCGCGGTCATGCGTGTTGCATGAGGAATGATTCCACGTTTTCAGTTGGTGCATGCAGTATATATATAGAAGCATGACATGTTTTATTCAGAATTCAAAGGGGAAATCGATAGCTTGGGGGAGAGAGTTGATTTCTTGAGCTTAGACTTTAAGTTATGAAGAATCCGTCTATCAGAATTCAAATCCGAAAGCAGTATCGTGTTCCTCTTGACTAGAGCTACACAAGGACGTAAGTTTTATTACGTTTTGAGATGTTTTAGAAATATCATGTTGTCAGAAATGGATATGATTCAGATATGGTGTTTCTACTACCGTAGACATTGTATAAGCAAAGACATATTCAAGAATAGACTGTTTATACAATTGTTATGATTTTCTGAAGATCTTTATTTAAATTGAACATTAGACTTATAGCGTTCTTGATTTAAGAATAGAAAGATGATTATTTCTATAAATTCTGGTATTATATCTGTGATGTTTGAACTGACGGGGTTATCAAGACTGTTTTGTGTACCGTTGAAACATCAGTTGATTCAGATTGTTTAGATTCAGAAATGAATTCGATTGTATTGTGATATCGTTGATATGGATTTGATTGTATCTGTTTCGATATTGATCAGATTCTATACAGAGTTGAGTATTGATCAGAACAGACTGTGTATTGAGTTATTCACTGATACAACGTATTCGATATTGTCATTTCAGATTTGATATGGACAGATTCGAGACATCGTCTTCGTCAGATCAGGAAGACAAAGGTATAATTCATGTGATATTCGGGAAGAAACAACTCAATTGAGATCACTACTTGAGTTGCCCAATAAATCACATACTATGTTCTTGTTTATGTTTTATATGATTATGCTTTGTTTACTGATTGTATTCATGCATTTAAGATAGGACAGTTTGGAGATCAGCCAGACTGCTAGACGTTCGGTGATATCACAGCTTAGGAGAAGATCACCTCTCCTATTGTAGATGTGGATACAGATCAGACCGAAGTCTAGGAATAAGACGTACAGTCACCCCGAGTGGTAGGGTAGGTGACAGATCGCGACGTCTTATTCACCCCGGGATCCCTAGAGTTATAGATCAAGTCGAGTCTAGACATGATTTGAGTAGGACTGCATGCTTATATGGTTGTGGCTCCTAGATCATGGGACCCATCGTTATTGCTTCCAGTTGTGCTAGCATGTTTTTATGATTTAGATTGTTTATATGCATGTTTATCTGATTTGAGTTACATGCTTATTTGATTTATTTCATAGATTATGAAATATATTGGTTTATACATGATCGCATGTTTTCTGAATTAGTTTGTTTATATACATGCTTACCATGTTTTATACTGGGATTTATTCTCGCCGGAGTTATCCGGCTGGTGTCTTGTTTGTATGTGTGCATGACATCAGGTGAGGCAGGATCGGGGTCAAGAAGATGATGAGAGAAGACGAGTTTAGCGTGGTGATTCCGGACTTACAGTAGATTAGATTGTACTACTAGAACTTTAGTAGTGAACCTTAGATTAGAATGTTGTACATTATTGTATTTTTAATACTGAATTGTATTTTTATATACAGACATGTATAGTATTTAGATTCCATTACCTTCCGCAGTTATAATTTAAAAAGAAAAATTTTAGACCCTGTTTATCAGAACAGATAATTAAATCCCAACGATGATTAAGAAGTTGATTAGCGTCCGGGTCCCCACAACAGGTGGTATCAGAGCGAGGTTTGTTCCTTTAGAGCTGATAGTTTCTTTAGCTATAGATCCTTTAGCGATAGATCTTTTCGATTGAATTAGATTGAGATAGAAGAGAATGAGCGGGGTAGATGAATTTTCTTTCCTTGCATGTGTGTCCTAGCATGAAATTGATTTAATGTTGATTGACATTATGTGCTGGCATGAGACTATGTGTTACTGCTTTAAGATACATGTTTACCTGATTATGTGATTGGAATTGGTATTATGTATTCTTAAGTATGAATCAGATCAGATTCATGATCAGCAGTAAGATGATCATGATCAGAGAAAGATTGGTACAGATTTGTAGTACTAGATTACTAATGTGTTTGGTAATCAGATGTACCGCCCAGAAGAAATCCAGAAAGAGGCAGTACTTCATATGATCAAACAGGTAGGTCAGAACCTCAGATAGACGTGTCAGAGATTCAGATGGAAACATAGTTACAGAGGTTCCAGTCGTTTCAGCCGCCGATTCTGAAGGGAAATGAGACGTCAGCAAATTGTGAGAAGTGGCTTGAGGAGACAGAAATGTTATTTGAATTCCTAGATTTCACATATGAGTGTAGAATTAGGCTTATTGAGAACCAGTTGCACGAGACTGCAAGAAGATGGTGGTTATTAACCAAAGGAGCTCTAGAACAGAATCGTTCAGTGATTTCGTGGAACATTTTCAAGGTTGAATTTTATCAAAGATTTTTCCACGTATCATATAGAGAGGACAGGAGTGCAGAGTTCACGAACCTAAGACAAGGACAGATGAGTATCGATGAGTATTTGGCACAATTCTTCACCTTGTTACGTTTTTCCCCTCTCATGGCTAGAAACGATTATGCTATATCTAGTCAGTTCATTCAGGGATTAAATCCAGAAATACGTACATTGGTGAATGTGAAGCAATCGAGTAGTTTTGCTGATACCTTGAACAGGGCCAAAAGAGCAGAAACGGTTCTGATAGGAAAACAGGGAGTCTCGTATGATTTTCCAACATCAAATCCACAGCAACTGCATTCTAGAGTTGAGATTGGCAGCAGCAGTGATAGGAAGAAAGAACCATTGAAGATTCAAAAGAAACAGTTCAAGAAGTTAGGAAGTGATTCCTCTAGTTCTAGCAGTCCTAGTCCGAGCTATACCGGAGTGTATTGTAGGACGTGTGGAGGGCGACATTCCACAGAACAATGTCAAGGAGTGCTTGGTAAATGCAATGTTTGTAAGCAAACGGGACACTTTGCTAAGGTTTGTCCCCAGAAGGGTTCTCGAAGATTTTAGAGGGCAGAGTCATTGGTGATAATGACTGAGAAACAGACCCAAAATATTTTGCAGGTACTATTATTTTATGATTATATTGCATACGTATTGATGTGTACTAATGCATTTTTTTATGAGTATCTGTGAATGAGTAGCATGGAGATATGCTGTATCTGTTGGGTCTGTATATAGTGTAGTATTGATTCCTTGGTTGTTGAGGAATATGTTGATATCAGAAATTTCTGTGACATATGATATACTCCAGTTAGACAAGAATGAGATGGAATTAGATTGTGATGTACTTGTGTCTCTGATTGAAGCATTATTGTCATTTATATGCTGAACAAGTACAGAAATATTGTAGAAATTGTTCCAGAAATGGTAAGACCCAGACCATATCTGGATGATAAACGGAAGTTTTCCGGTAAGGATTTTAGATCTAGAATTCCTTTAATACTTGTACTGTTTATGACTCGATTATTACAGAGAGGAACAGATGGCATCCTTATGTATTCAATAGATCCATTGAAATCGAGTCTACCGGTGACAGAGTTGCTAGTAATATAATAGTTGAATGGTGTTTGCCTAAATAAGATTTCAGATGTGTTTGATATCAGAAAGGTAGATTTCAAAATTGAATCAATACCGAGTATTGCTGGTATATTAGAACATAGTACAGAATGACTTGACAGAATTGATATAATTGACAGATAAAAGAACATTGGCTGAGAATTACAGTGGATTGAGTATTCTCTTGAAGACATTTCGGTTTTGTTTCTAAATTGATAGCGTTTATGTTCAGAGGTATTCTGAAGATTATGCTTGATATATCTCTGACGTATTGATATATTGCAGCACTTGATTGATTATATTGAATATTTGAAGATTGTGTTAAATAGTCAGAGAACTATGATCATTGTATACAGAAATGGGTCAGGTATGAATCCAGTATGCAGTTATTGATACAGTGTTTATTCAGAATATACAGTATCTGAAGATCGGTTGATTTAGACAGTTAAGACAGAAAGATCAGGAATTCCAGAAATGTCAGAAATTTATTATCTGCAGATTATCTTATTCTGATTATTTATTCTCTTATTGTTATATATCTGCTGAGTATTGTTATTGTTCTACATCAGTATTTGCGCGATATCTTATATTGTTGGGAGCATATGTTATTTGCAGATGAGATATAGCAGTTGATATGGGCAGTATGAGGATTGGTCAGATAGCCAGAATTTATAGTTGCTTTATTTTTTTATTTTATGAGTTTTCTTAAACTCACTAGATCTGTATAGGTTCTTTCTATTCTGAATCTGATGTAATATTACTGTTATTGTGAATCAGTGCTGATACAGTTTATTGTAATCAGTTGAGTGTACATCAGTTTAGGAATCAGAGGGTTCAGAATTGTATTTTGCTAATCAGAACAGAACAACAATCAGAATTAACAGATCTGTGATTTTGTGTTGGATGGGACTGATTATTTTATGATATCAAAATGTTTCAGAATTGTTTACAGATTTTGATATTGATAGTCAGAGCCGAATACCAGGTAGGTATTTCTTTCTTAATTTATGTTATTAACTAATTGTTTATACAGAATGGTTCGAATCTGAATTCACAGATAACGTCAGAACCGAACAGTTATGGATTCAGTTTTCATTTAGATAGTTGAGAATGTATGATATTCGAACAGACAGTCGTGATATAAACAGATCAGATCAGTTATAACAGAATGTGTACAGAAATGTTGGCAGAAATTGTACTGATAAGTCTGAATTGCTAACAGAGGAAGACAAAAAGATAGAAATCAGAAGATTATTACAGATTTTGTATCGTTCTGAATAGAAATGGGAGTGCATTTCTATAGCTTTTGTAATAAAATTATGTCCATTTTCTTCAGAGTATGATAGGATATGATTATGATTGATAGATCACTCAATCTATATCTATCAGTTTGTACCAGATTACGTACAAACAGAACCAGATGACAGAGATCGATGTCAAAGAAATGGTCAGATTGACTAGAATGCAGTAATTAGATGATATCGGATTGTGATTTTGATGGAGTTGAAGTTGTGATAGAATATTTCATAAGCTTTCTATGGCAGATTGTTCACAGATTGACAAGTAGTCAGAGTGTATTATTCAGATATTGGAAGATATTAGTAGAGCTTTAGTACTGGACGTTAGCACTAGTTGTTGTGACTATTGTCATGATATGATTGACTGTTTGACAGTAGCCATCAAGATAATTCAGAATGGACAGATTTAAGAAACCAACGTCGGACGATGACGATTGGTATTTGATGACTAAGATTGAATACGTCCGGAATTGGGGATAAGCAGATTTGATAACAACTACAGGTGGTATTGTTTGTTATAGATTTCAGATGGGCATATACGGATGTTGTATAGCCAGTAATGCGGGATTGATTCGGCTAAGAACGAGTTGAAGAAGGATTATGATATTATAATTCTTGAATTCTGATTTCAAATGAGAATCAGAGCTTGCTCAAAGAAAGAGACCTTAGAAAGAGGTTAGTGAACGAGTTTGGATGTTAAACTCTGTTATACACTTCTCCTAATATATCTGAATGGATTACTGATGAGTTCGAGGACGAACTCAAATCTAAGAGGGGGAGAAATGTAATGCCCAAGAATTATAGAATTGACAAACCAAGAGTATTAATCTTCGTTACCGTGAGATTCGGAAGATAGGAGAATGCATGACGTGCAATGAGGGAAGAAAAGATATGAGAAAATAAGAGTTTTTATTTGAGACAAGACCGCACCCGCGCTTAGAGCAAGAGTGCACCCGCGGTCATGCAATTATGGAATTTTGGAAGATGAGGCCGAAGCCACACCGCACCCGCGGTAAGAACAAGACCGCACCCGCGGTGGTGCTACCGCACCCGCGCTGCTACACTTACCGCACCCGCGGTCGTGACTTGAAGAAAATGATAAGCATGCCGAAGCATGAGCGCACCCGCGCTGCTATACTCACCGCACCCGCGGTCATGCGTGTTGCATGAGGAATGATGCCACGTTTTCAGTGAAAGCGGACCGGTTACGGAGGCCGGAAACGCAACGGAAGCGAAAAATTAAATTTTATGCACAAATTTTCGGCCCCCTAGAGTTTTGGTGCAATATTTACAAAACAAACTTAAAAACATGCATAGGGTGTTAGAAAGTTTGTTACCTATCAACTTCAAGAAGTTGATGATGGCTCCAACTTAGTTGCAAGCAACTAAGCTCTTCTTGGCAAGATAAGATCTACAAGCAAACCTCCTTCCTCTTCAAGAATTAGGCCCACCACTTTACCAAGATAAGTCCCCTCAAGTTTTGCACTAGAAAAACTTGAGGATTTTTCAAAGAGATGATTTTTGCTCCAAGAAAATGAAGAACAAAAGAGAAAGAAAAATGGAGAGAAAATCCTCTAGGAATTTCGGCCAAGTGAAGTGAATTGGGAGAGGGAAGATTAGCCTTGGGTGTTACAAAAGTTGTCTCTCAAAAGTTGCATGCTTTTTGAATATTTTATTAAAAAGTAATCAAGGCTCTTCACCTCCCAAGCATGCAATCCCTACATGTCTCACTTGTATATAATATGGTTTTTTAACACATTAAAAACCATGGACTAAATTTTATTATCCCAAACACATTTGAGATAAATTAAATATTACTTGATTTTACTCAAGTCCCACTAGTTAAATAATTATTTAAATTGAGCTCTACAAGACTCAATATTATTTAATTAATTCAACACTTGAATTAATTTAATTATTTAGACTCTACTAGGTCCACTAGTGTTTAATTAATTCAACACTTGAATTAATTTAATTTAGTCCACAACAATGTTTATGAAAATCACAATTTTCAACTACATTATTTTCTTGGCCAAATTTTAATCTTAGGAACACTTCCATAAATTAAAATTTATATTTCTCTCATAGAAGTCATACTTCTAATTTTCTTTACGCTTATAAACACATTTATAAGCCGTTCAACACATTGAACTATTTTACTTCTCTTCGGGACTTACTAAGCAAGTACTTGTGTGGCCCTCAATGGTTCATTGATACAACTAGCCGTGGGTTCACATCTCAATGTGATTCGGACTAAACATGTCCTTATACGAGCATACCCCAATTGCTCCATTCTCACTTATCAACTCCTTGATAGTAAGAACGTCAGAACTCAAGTTTGATAGTACCCAACCAATCACGTTAAGCGCCTAGCAGCATCGCTTACGTGATTCCCTAGGTATCACATGATAGTGCCTGCAAGAACCATTCAATTATGGTTAGCGTACAGTACGGTCCCTTCAACTCATATATCCCGACCGATTCGACAACTATTGGTTTATCGAGAGTTGTCAATGAATCGATACTATGTGTCATGTCGTGGTTGCATCGATGGTGTAATCTATGAAACCCCTTTCATAATTACCACCATACTCTGATCAGAGATTTCAACCCACACATACATGATAAACACATAGGATATCCATACCCGTAGGTAAGCGGTGAATCCCCGACTACAATGCATCGACTCCTATATGTTTCGCCGTAACACCCAACCTTGCCACCTAATGACCCCATAAGAGTCGGTAAACAAGTCAAAGTGAAACGCTAGCACATAGAGTCTCAATGTTGTCCCGGGTCATAAGGACTAATTCTGTACAACCATAAACCAGGACTATTCCACTCGATAAGTGAGAACCACTTGGAAAGTCCTTTTATGGAGGGTTGTTCAGTGCACTCTACAAGGAGCACCTATCTGCATGCTCGGACATCACAATGTCCCCTACCAATGAAACATGGTACTCACATCGCAGATACTAGTCTCTAACTCGAGCGGCCTTTATCCTTCTTAGTGGCGGCTGAATCGACTAGGAACGGTTTAGAATATACAGTATTCCAAATATGAGTTTCATGATACTCATCATATGAGCATCTCATATTCTTTCTACTATTTGTATATTCAAGGACTTTATCTATGCAACTAGCATGGGTATAAAGATAAAGATGCGCCAAATTAATAAATTGAAATATTATTAAAATAAAGATCGTTTATACAAAGAGTTTCATTGTGAACAGTCGGCCAACACTTGGCTCGACGTGCACCTACTCTAACAATCTCCCACTTGCACTAGAGCCAACTACCTATATACTTTAGACCCATTGATTCGCGATGCTTCTCGAACGATGGTCCTGGTAAAGGCTTAGTTAGTGGATCAGCAACATTATCTGCGGAGCCGACTTTGTCAATCACGACATCTCCTCTTTCCACGATCTCTCTGAGGATGTGGTACTTTCTCAATACGTGTTTGGACTTCTGATGAGACCTTGGCTCCTTCGCCTGAGCTATGGCTCCCGTGTTGTCGCACATCACCGGGATAGGAGCAACTCCATTTGGAATGACGCCCAACTCTTGGACGAAATTCCTAATCCAAACAGCCTCCTTTGCTGCAGCCGATGCAGCAATGTATTCTGCCTCAGTGGTGGAATCCGCAGTACTGTCTTGCTTGGAACTCTTCCAAGAGACAGCACCACCATTGAGCATGAATATGAATCCGGAGGTTGACTTCGAGTCATCAACATCGCTTTGGAAGCTAGAGTCGGTATAGCCTTCCAATTTTAGTTCTCCACCCCCATAGACCAAAAACAACTTATTGGTCCTTCTCAAATACTTGAGGATGTCTTTCACAGCTTTCCAGTGTGGAAGACCGGGGTTGGATTGATATCTACTCACTACACTTAGTGCAAATGCCACGTCAGGACGTGTAGATATCATCCCATACATGATACTACCAATAGCCGAAGCATACGGAATTCGTGTCATCGCCGCTATCTCTGCATCAGTCTTGGGAGACATAGACTTGGATAGGGACACGCCATGACACATTGGTAGATGTCCTCTCTTGGACTCATCCATCGAGAACCGCTTCACGATGGTATCAAAGTATGTGGACTGGGTGAGACCAAGCAATCTTTTTGATCTATCTCTATAGATCTGTATTCCCAATACAAAAGATGCTTCACCCAAGTCCTGCATTGAGAACTTACTTGCTAACCATATCTTTGTTGATTGCAACATTCCTACATCATTCCCAATGAGTAGAATGTCATCAACATAAAGAACAAGGAATGTCACCGCACTCCCACTGACCTTCTTATACACACAGGGTTCCTCAGGATTCTTAGTAAAACCAAAATCTTTGATTGTACTATCGAATCTGAGGTTCCAACTCCTCGATGCCTGCTTAAGACCATAAATAGATCTTTGAAGTTTGCATACCATATGCTCACTTCCGATAGATGTGAAACCCTCAGGTTGAGACATGTAAATCTCTTCCTTAATATCCCCATTAAGGAAGGCTGTCTTAACATCCATCTGCCATATCTCATAGTCATACCATGCAGCTATGGCTAGCAATATCCTAATGGACTTGAACATCGCAACTGGAGAAAAGGTTTCCTCATAGTCAACACCTTGCCTTTGAGTATACCCTTTTGCTACCAATCGCGCTTTGAAGGTCAATACCTTCCCATCCGCCCCAAGTTTCCTCTTGTAAATCCATTTACACCCTATGGGAACAGTTCCCTCAGGTGGATCCACAAGATTCCACACTTGGTTCGAATGCATGGAATTCATCTCAGATTCCATTGCTTCAAGCCACTTGGATGAATCAGCATCCGATAACGCTTCCTTGAAGGTCCTTGGATCACATCCAAGATTAGGCTCATCATGGCCCTCTTCAAGAAGCAGACCATACCTCACAGGTGGTCTCGAGACTCTCTCGGTTCTTCTAGGAGCTTGTATCTCCTCACTTAGCTCATTGGGTGTGGGTTCTACAACTGTGGGTGCCTCTCGAACCTCTTCGAGTTCTATCATCTCGCCTTTTCTATCTAATAGAAATTCCTTTTCCAAAAAGGTTGCGTTCCTAGAAACAAACACCTTTGTTTCTTGGGGATGATAGAAATAATATCCAATGGAATTTCTTGGATATCCCACAAAGTAGCATAAAATGGATCGACTATCCAATTTATCTCCCACTGTCTGCTTCACATAAGCAGGACACCCCCATATTTTTAGATAAGAATACTTGGGAGGCTTACCCATCCATATCTCATATGGAGTCTTGTCAACTGCCTTTGTATGGACATTGTTCAACAACATTGCCGCTGTTTCAAGCGCATATCCCCAAAAGGATGGCGGCAACTCTGTGAACCCCATCATAGACCGAACCATGTCCATCAAGGTCCGGTTACGACGCTCCGAAACACCATTCAACTGCGGTGTAGCGGGCGGAGTCCACTGCGAGAGAATCCCATTCTCTCTAAGATACTCTTGGAACTCGGCACTCAAGTACTCACCACCTCGATCCGATCGAAGTGTCTTGATGCTTCGTCCCAATTGTTTCTCTACTTCACTTCTGAATTCTTTGAACCTTTCAAAGGCTTCAGACTTGTATTTCATCAAATACACATACCCATACCTCGAATGGTCATCGGTAAAGGTGATGAAGTAGGCATGTCCATGCTTAGTGGTGATGCTAAGCGGACCGCACACATCGGTATGGATCAAATCCAATAACCCTTTGGCTCGCTCCGCATGGCCCTTAAAGGGAATTTTGGTCATCTTTCCTTTCAGACAGGATTCACAAGTCGTGAGAGCGTTAATATCAGACATATCAAACATGCCAACTCCCACTAGCTTGTTCATCCTTCTTAGGGAAATATGACCTAATCGAGCATGCCATAGTTGTGCCGAATTAAGAGTATCTTGTTTGCGCTTATTTGTTGTTGTTATTGCTTGGAAATTGTTAAGTGGAATATCTTTCAATTTTAAGGTATAGAGATTGTTTTCAAGTTCACCCGTACCAACTAAACATTCATTCTTATAAATATTGCAAACACCTTTGCAAAATAAACAAGAAAATCCATCAATATCAAGCATCGAAATGGAAATAATGTTTTTAACCAAGTCTGGTACATACAAAACATCTCTCAAAATAAGCTTAAAATCATTGTTCAATATTAAATAAACATCTCCAATGGCCTTGGCAGCAATTCTTGCCCCATTGCCCATCCTCAAGAAGGTCTCACCCTCTCGGAGCCTCCTACTTCTTCCCATCACCTGCAAATCATTACAGAGATGTGAGCCACAGCCGGTATCCAATACCCAAGAAGTAGAGTTAATCGAGATGTTAACTTCAATATAGAACATACCTTTGGCAGAACCCTTCTGCGCAAGATATTCCCTGCAGTTACGCCTCCAATGTCCAGGCTTCTTGCAGTGATGACAGATGTCGACTGTCTTCTCAGCCTTGGCTGGCGCGGCTGCCACGATGGGACTCGAAGTCTGCCTCTTCAAGGGCTCGCTCTTCTTGGTACGCTGGAAAGAACGCTTCTTTCCCTTCCCAGGTGGACCAGTCTTCGTGCCAGATGAAGAGCCCACATAAAGAACCGGCTTCTCCTTCTTGATCGTGGACTCAAAGGTCACAAGCATGTTCTCCAACTCTTCAAGGCTGGGCTCAAGCTTGTTCATATTGAAGTTCACGACAAAAGGATCGAAAGAGCTGGGCAATGACAACAGCAACACATCCGTGGTCAACTCCGATGGCAAGATCAAATCCATGCCTACGAGTTTATCCACGAGCCCAATCAACTTTAGGCCATGCTCATGGACCGAAGTCCCATCTCGCATGCGTAAAGTGATGAGCTCCTTTACTGTGGCATGCCTCAAAGGCCGAGTCTGCTCTCCGAAGAGCTCCTTGAGGTGCATATGAATGTCAGCAGCATTCTTTGCATCCTCGAATCGCCTTTGCAGCTCATCGTTCATTGAAGCTTGCATGTAACACTTGGCCTTCAAGTCATGGTCGCACCAATCCTTGTAGGTCTGCAGTTCCTCGGGACTGCAGTCAGTCGGAGCCTCATCAGGGGGCGACTCAGTAAGTGTGTATGCGATTTTCTCCGAGTTCAAGACAATCTTTAAGTTTCTTAGCCAAGTGATATAGTTTGGTCCGGTTAGTATGTGTTTTTCGAGAATGACCGAAAACGGGTTGCGAATTGATGACATGTCAAAGATTGTACTGAAAAGTAAAACAGATAAATGTTAATGACTATTTTAAAATATTTAATAAGATATAAAGTTTGGACTTTTACTTTATAAATAATCGCTCCCACTGTTTTGACATTTTCACTACCCTCTAGTGAAAACGGGAAACACTTTCCTCAGTAGGTACGTAAGGTCCAATTAGCGAATTGTGATCCCGAATAATATCGGCCATCACAACTCCCAAAAGGTAGTTTCCAATTGCATCGCCATGCAACCCTCTACGTATACTTTTGTCTCACGTTTGATTAGGACCCAATAATATGACGTCGTTCATCTTTACGTGTCAAGCCTAACCCATCGATATTGAACCTTAATGGACGGTCGCCATGAGTTCCCTCAATAATATGAGCCGAAATCATGGGAGTTCCACGTAGTTCACATCACCATGTCAATGGATGTCACAGCTTTCCGGCACCCAGGGCCCCCTCAATAATATGAGCCGAGCCCCGAGTACGGGTAGCGTTCATCATGCATCCATTGTCGATGGAAGACAAGGAAATTATAAACAAATTTATAATTCCCCTTTTCGGACTTGATATTAATTTTGAATCTTATTCAAAATGAGGGTTTTTAATTTTGAAAGGTCTCATCATTAATTTTATTTTAAAAGCTCGCCATGTTTGATCGTATGTTTGCCGGATTCATGCAACTTTGTTATTATAATAATAATAACGCACATACTCATTATTTATAACATATCATGCATATATTATAAATAGAAAACAATACAAGGATGATCAATTGCCCCAAACTCTAATGGCCCGTGTGAGCCAAACACGGGCCTAGGTCCAATCCTAGGGTAAATGCACGGGATGCAATGCAACTATACTATTACATTAGCATCCTATATTACATGTCTTCGATCTTCATAATCACCAAGGCCACCATCTTCCAATCTTGATCTTCCCCTATTCTAATATTTACAATTAAATATCCATGGCACATAGGGATACATCTCATGGGGGTGGGAACGGGCCATAAACCAAGCCCACTTTATAAATTGATAATTATTACAATCATTCAACACAAATATCCTAGCATACACCTAGCAAATTGGGCTTGGGCTTTTGATCATCCTTCATGCACAATATCATATATCATACACCATCAATTAATTATCACTATAATTAATTGATCCAATATTATGTATCTTGAACCAATCACTAACCGCCACAATTATAAATTAAATTAACAAAGTATACAAACCCCTTTGTCTACTTTCAAATTAATTTATTTATAATCGAATTTCTTATAAATCACAATTTACTATAAATAATTAAAGTCCCACTTCAATTATTTATTTTATGAAAAATATATATGCAACATTTGTAATTTTAAACTTAAGGGCCCAAAACTCATTTTTCACCAAAAATACTTTGGCCCATTTAAAATTCACAAATTATGTTGGCCATCCAATGGCCCAACATCTCAAGGCCCATGACACTAAGATTATCCAAAACACTTTTGGAAACCCTAGTCGTCACCGCCGTCGCCGGAGCTCCGTCGCCGGATTCCGGCAACACCAAAAAAAATTTTTTTTTTTTATTAAAACCGAATTTTCCGGGCAGCCCGTAGGCTGCCCGAACATGCTGCCCGAAATAATTCGGGCAGCCCGAAATTTTTTTTTTGTTTTGCTTGTAAAAATTTCGGCCTTCACAAATTTTTGCACAAAAAATTTCAAGCGGTTAGAAATCGATACTCAACATAATATAACGTAAATATAGCACAAAATCCGTAACCTTAGCTCGGATACCACTTGAAAGCGGACCGGTTACGGAGGCCGGAAACGCAACGGAAGCGAAAAATTAAATTTTATGCACAAATTTTCGGCCCCCTAGAGTTTTGGTGCAATATTTACAAAACAAACTTAAAAACATGCATAGGGTGTTAGAAAGTTTGTTACCTATCAACTTCAAGAAGTTGATGATGGCTCCAACTTAGTTGCAAGCAACTAAGCTCTTCTTGGCAAGATAAGATCTACAAGCAAACCTCCTTCCTCTTCAAGAATTAGGCCCACCACTTTACCAAGATAAGTCCCCTCAAGTTTTGCACTAGAAAAACTTGAGGATTTTTCAAAGAGATGATTTTTGCTCCAAGAAAATGAAGAACAAAAGAGAAAGAAAAATGGAGAGAAAATCCTCTAGGAATTTCGGCCAAGTGAAGTGAATTGGGAGAGGGAAGATTAGCCTTGGGTGTTACAAAAGTTGTCTCTCAAAAGTTGCATGCTTTTTGAATATTTTATTAAAAAGTAATCAAGGCTCTTCACCTCCCAAGCATGCAATCCCTACATGTCTCACTTGTATATAATATGGTTTTTTAACACATTAAAAACCATGGACTAAATTTTATTATCCCAAACACATTTGAGATAAATTAAATATTACTTGATTTTACTCAAGTCCCACTAGTTAAATAATTATTTAAATTGAGCTCTACAAGACTCAATATTATTTAATTAATTCAACACTTGAATTAATTTAATTATTTAGACTCTACTAGGTCCACTAGTGTTTAATTAATTCAACACTTGAATTAATTTAATTTAGTCCACAACAATGTTTATGAAAATCACAATTTTCAACTACATTATTTTCTTGGCCAAATTTTAATCTTAGGAACACTTCCATAAATTAAAATTTATATTTCTCTCATAGAAGTCATACTTCTAATTTTCTTTACGCTTATAAACACATTTATAAGCCGTTCAACACATTGAACTATTTTACTTCTCTTCGGGACTTACTAAGCAAGTACTTGTGTGGCCCTCAATGGTTCATTGATACAACTAGCCGTGGGTTCACATCTCAATGTGATTCGGACTAAACATGTCCTTATACGAGCATACCCCAATTGCTCCATTCTCACTTATCAACTCCTTGATAGTAAGAACGTCAGAACTCAAGTCTGATAGTACCCAACCAATCACGTTAAGCGCCTAGCAGCATCGCTTACGTGATTCCCTAGGTATCACATGATAGTGCCTGCAAGAACCATTCAATTATGGTTAGCGTACAGTACGGTCCCTTCAACTCATATATCCCGACCGATTCGACAACTATTGGTTTATCGAGAGTTGTCAATGAATCGATACTATGTGTCATGTCGTGGTTGCATCGATGGTGTAATCTATGAAACCCCTTTCATAATTACCACCATACTCTGATCAGAGATTTCAACCCACACATACATGATAAACACATAGGATATCCATACCCGTAGGTAAGCGGTGAATCCCCGACTACAATGCATCGACTCCTATATGTTTCGCCGTAACACCCAACCTTGCCACCTAATGACCCCATAAGAGTCGGTAAACAAGTCAAAGTGAAACGCTAGCACATAGAGTCTCAATGTTGTCCCGGGTCATAAGGACTAATTCTGTACAACCATAAACCAGGACTATTCCACTCGATAAGTGAGAACCACTTGGAAAGTCCTTTTATGGAGGGTTGTTCAGTGCACTCTACAAGGAGCACCTATCTGCATGCTCGGACATCACAATGTCCCCTACCAATGAAACATGGTACTCACATCGCAGATACTAGTCTCTAACTCGAGCGGCCTTTATCCTTCTTAGTGGCGGCTGAATCGACTAGGAACGGTTTAGAATATACAGTATTCCAAATATGAGTTTCATGATACTCATCATATGAGCATCTCATATTCTTTCTACTATTTGTATATTCAAGGACTTTATCTATGCAACTAGCATGGGTATAAAGATAAAGATGCGCCAAATTAATAAATTGAAATATTATTAAAATAAAGATCGTTTATACAAAGAGTTTCATTGTGAACAGTCGGCCAACACTTGGCTCGACGTGCACCTACTCTAACATTCAGTTGGTGCATGCAGTATATATATAGAAGCATGACACGTTTTATTCAGAATTCAAAGGGGAAATCGATAGCTTGGGGGAGAGAGTTGATTTCTTGAGCTTAGACTTTAAGTTATGAAGAATCCGTCTATCAGAATTCAAATCCGAAAGCAGTATCGTGTTCCTCTTGACTAGAGCTACACAAGGACGTAAGTTTTATTACGTTTTGAGATGTTTTAAAAATATCATGTTGTCAGAAATGGATATGATTCAGATATGGTGTTTCTACTACCGTAGACATTGTATAAGCAAAGACATAT